>NW_020956288.1:8049-61555 GCF_003031625.1 Empidonax traillii | reverse complement strand
GAGCGGGTCCAGAGAAGAGCAACGAGGCTGGTGAAGGGACTTGAGCACAAGTCCTATGAGGAGAGGCTGAGGGAGCTGGGCTTGTTTAGTCTGGAGAAGAGAAGGCTTAGAGGTGACCTCATCACTCTCTTCAACTACCTGAAGGGAGGTTATAGCCAGGTGGGGGTTGGGCTCTTCTCCCAGGCAACCAACAATAGGACAAGGGGACATGGGCTCAAGCTCTGCCAGGGGAGGTTTAGGTTAGATGTTAGGAAGAAATTCTTTACAGAGAGGGTAATCAGGCATTGGAACAGCCTACCCAGAGAGGTGGTGGATCCACCATCCCTGGAGGTTTTTAAGCAGAGATTGGATGTGGCCCTTAGTGCCATGATATAGTAATTGGAGTTGGATCAGGGGTTGGACTTGATGATCTTGGAGGTCTTTTCCAACCCAATCTATTCTATGATTCTATGATTCTATGAACACATAAGTAATTACTTAAACAGATTTTCTTTATGTTCATTAATGTAAGTTATTTCTATTGGATCAGTATAATGATGATGTGGAGTAAATGTCTTTTCCTGCAGCCTCTAGATGTATAAATACATAAACCTTTAAAGGTGAAAAGTAGCATACTATATTGTGTATCAGGCTCAGGTAATAGCCAAAACTTCCATTTTTTTTTCCAGCTTTTAGTGGCATTGTTTTCTGAGATGCACAGTGCCAGCAAGGGAGGAAGAAGTATTCTTCCCAGTGCAAGGGATAGGGTAGCCTCGATCTCACTGT
Source organism: Empidonax traillii (assembly GCF_003031625.1). Classification (NCBI taxonomy): domain Eukaryota; kingdom Metazoa; phylum Chordata; class Aves; order Passeriformes; family Tyrannidae; genus Empidonax; species Empidonax traillii. The sequence goes on along the minus strand of NW_020956288.1, from coordinate 60,790 downwards.
GTTTTGCCAAAGGATTAGAAAATAAGACAGAGATCCTTTGGAAATAAGAAGAGCAGGCAATGACATCAACAGATGGTGGATGAGAATATTGTGTAGATAATTTCATTCTATTCGCTTGCAGAATTGTGAGTTAAAGGGAAACAGGAGAAACTGAAGCAAATTTAAGAAGAGGTGAAGGTACAGCATTCACGGTGAAGCTTTTTGTTTAGCAGTCAGTGGAGACAAACTTTACATTTCAAAGACAGAAGGATGAGAGGCCTGATTAATAGAGTAGGAAGTGAAAAAAATATTTTTGGAGCCTTCAATAACATGGGATCAGAAGGATTTGCTGTGATGGCATATTTAATGTACTTTAGAAGCCAGTTGCAGGATACTTTGTGACACTACCGAGATCAGAGAAGACTTCAGGAAATCCTACAGAGCAGAAATAGAAAAATCTTCAAGAAATTTTAAAGTCCTTATAGGTGAGTGAGAGAAGGAATTAAAAAGGAAACATAAGCTACTACTGTAAATATGTCAATTTTAGCCTTGTGGCAAATTTGACATTCTGATTTTGCATATTTTGAGCAAAAAACATTATCGAGCCCTGTGAAAACACAATTAGATGAAATTTTGTGAAGATTAATTTTAAAGTTAGCACTGGGAGGAGCAATAAATGAATTTTACCAAAAAGAAACAAGTAACTAAGTGAAATCTGTGTTTTTCCAAATAGAAACAATTGAAGCAAATGATGGAATTATGCATCTAATTCAAACATGAACATGGAAAGACTGAATTTCATTGGGGCAGTTGCCCATTGTCACCATGACAAAACAGCTGAAATTTTCTGAAAACCAAAGCGTGAAATAGAAGAGTCTGCTAATACATGGAGTTGTTGCATATAAAAGATTCAGGTTAGAGGCAACCATCTCAGTTTTTGAATGCTTAGCTATAGTGAGGTTCATTTAGAAAGATATTAGGTAAGGAGATACTGTACAATTAAGAATAAAAGTATCCTATTAAAAATGAGGTACATCATGGAAGGACTGTCATCACAGGTTTGGACAATATGTTTTAGCTAAAGGCTTATATTACTATGCAGGCACTTGTTTTATATTTTTCCTATTTTTACAGTGCTATCCTCTTGAAGCTCATTAAACCATTTTCTGCAGTAAGGGCACTCAGGCATGAATAATCTAAGGGTTAAATAGAACACTATTATAAATACACAAGTGTCCATAACAAGAAGTAGTAAATTTAAAGATAATTAAAAAGCAACAGAAAAACATAAACAACCTCTCAAGCACACAATTCTATAACATAAGCAGTATGTGTTCTTTTTTTGTGAAGTATTCATTACAACGTGAGTCTTGGAATTGAGTGAAATAAATAACTAAGCCTGATTAATGAGCTACCGTGAATCATCTCTAGATCACAAGTTAAAAAAAACAAAAAGGAGGAGTTATTTGTTATTGCTTTGTGCCTTATTTAATCATGAGACCCATACAAAACAGGTGTAAAAATGCTGTACCGTGTATAAATAAGGACAAATTCTAACATGACTGTGTTGTACACAAGGCTGCTGAGAGTTCCAGTTCAACAAAATATTTAAACATACATCCCTCTGTTTAAAAGTCCTCAGATTTAACTGACTGAAGTGCAAATACCTAAGGGCTATATCAGCATAAGAAATATTTTAGGACTTTGAGGCCTAAATAAATTTTTAGGCAGATGAGGCAATTGACTCTAAGCCTGCAGTCTGAACTTCCTCTATTTAAAGGCTGCAGTAACATGGCAGGTGGGGTAATTTGCAAAGCCAGCCAAGTACCTCTAGGACTGTGTATCATACAGATGAATGTGTCTTTTGTAGGCAAGGAATGGCTTTTTTCCTTTTCCTGTTTTTGGATCTTATATAAAGTCCATAAAGAAAAAGCAAAACCTTCTCTTCCGAGCTCAGAAGAGTTTTATCCAAAACAATATCAAGGCACATAAAAATGCCAGTAGGCCTGTATGGATGAACAAGGAACTCCTGGCCAAGCTCAAAAAACAAAAAGGAAGCATAAAGAGGGTGGGAGGAAGGACAGGTAACATGGGAGGAATACAGAAACATGTCTAAGCATCCAAGGGATGAAGTTTGGAAAGCTAAAGCCTAAATGTAATTGAATCTGGCTAGGGATGTCAAAGACAACAAGAAGACCTTCTATGAGCACATAAGTGATGAAAGGAAGACTGAGGAAGTTATGGACCCAATGCTCAGTGAGAAAGGGGACCTGGTTACATAAGGCATGGAAAAAGCTAAGATACCAAATGTCCTATTGGTCTCAGACTTTACTAGCAAGAATGTCCTTAAGCAATCCCAGGTTTCAGATACCATGGAAAAAGTCTGGAGCAAGGAAGATGTACCCTTGATGAAACAGGATAAAGTAAGAGAATCCTTAAGCAAACTGGACATACGTAAATCCATGGGACCTGATGGGATGCACCCACGAGTGCTGAAGAAACTCACTAATGTTATTTTGAGGCCACTCTTGACAATCTTTGATTAGTCATGGCAACTGGGAGAAATACCCAAAGAGTGGAAAAAAGCAAATCCTCCCCCCCCACCCAGGGAAGGATGGAGCCAGGCTCTTCTGAGTGGTGCCCAGGGGTACAACCAGTGGCAATGGGCACAAACTGAAACTCAGGTTGTTGCCTCCAAACATCAGGAAACACTTTAATGCGAAGGTGACTGAACACTAGCACATGATTGGAGATACTCAAAAGCCATCTGGACTCCAGGTGGCCCTACTTGAGCAGGAGGGTTGGACCAGTTTCCCTCCAGAGGTCCCTTCCAACCTCAATCATTTCCCAATTCTGTGAAATAACCCTGAGAACTAAGCCTGGAGTGCAAACCCAGCTCCTATCTCCAAGTCATTGTTCTGCCCCTGGATAAAAAAAATGAGGCTGCTTCTTCCTCCTGTTGTGACCCCCCCTTTGTATTGCACAGGTTAGCACTGTCAATTAGGAGAGAGGACCTACTTCAGGCTGACAAAGGATGGCTTCAAAGTTTGTGACAGAGAATGAAAATTTGAGTTAAAAGATATACTAGAGTATGTTTCTTTATTTGTTTGTTTGTTTGTTTTTATTTAGTCACACTGCCTGATCCTTTTGATATAAAAGTATGAAAAGAAACCAAAATTTGATGGCCAATATTTGTGAAGACATGCCGTAATGGAGTAATCCTTCCTTTGGTTAAGATGCAAACAAGTTAATAATAAAACTAGTACTTGTGATTTTGCCACTTGTTTTTACTATATATATTACACAATCACCATTTTGTCGTCATTAAAACATGCATTTTCAAAATGTTTATAGATCTAGATGTAACCTTGCAAAAATTCTAAAAGCATTAAAAGTGTATGGAAAAAATATTCAGCGTATGAAGAGAAAGGATTTTTTTTTCCTCCAAAATATCATCCTTGAAATTACAATGTCTTGACAGCCATGTTGCTTGAACTGGCACTAGAGGTATTGAGACAAAAATCAGAGGGGATTGACCTTCACCCTAAGACATCCTTGATCTGACATCTGGAAATAAATCTATTGGTTGATATTGAGACATTTTGTTCTTATGTTTGGAGGTCCTGAGAAAATAAGACTGTTACTGCCAAAAATTATCAGAAAAACTTTTTGAAGAAATATTTGTTTCTCTGATTAACTTAATTTAAATTAATTTAGTTCTTTAAATTAATCCATGTCTTTTACTATCCTTGGGGCTTAGTCAGGCTATTTTGTTACTAAAATGTAAAGAAATGTGTACGATTGGAATGTTTTCCCATACATAGGGATTCCTGTATGTGAAGATTTTTGATTGGTAACACCCCATAATAAACTACGTAGTGATAGGACTCAAAACCATATGGTAGTTGTCATTTAGAAGTTAACCTACACATGTCCATGCTGTTAGCTTTGGAAGGAGAGATTAATTGGTAATTTATCATTTTTCCTAGTTTCAGAATTCTTGATTGCCAGAAATAGAAACTAAGGGCTGATCAAATTAGACTTGGAAAATATCCACAACAGTTTAATACTCTTTTATAGAAAGATCTTTCTTACAGTTTAAAAAGTAGTTTAGGTTGGTCAGAAACTGTGTAGCTCACAGGATCTAGATTGTTTGTATAATTATTAATACTAAACCTTGTGGTATTTGGCTATCATGCAATTTGCAAGCAGAAATAGCAAGTTTTTCTATTTATTCATGATGTTTTATCTACTGTTGTGTTTGTTTGTGCCAGAAAAAGAGGTTTTTAGATTTTTGTTTTCTACATGTACCTATACCTAACTAAAAGGAAAGAAGACAGTAGCAAGCCATAAATGGTGTAAAGAGTGAACAAATATTGTTATAGGAAAAAGAGAATCCTGTGAGTTCATTTTCCATTAAATATGTTATCTGTCAATAAAATAGGTCAACCTTTTGGAAATTGAATTTTACTGAAGATTCCTTCTGGCTTTTCTAGTTGTTACAAGGAAGGATGCTTTTTTTTGTTTGTTCCATATGGAATATCATAGTGTTCTATAGAGGAAGTGGCATCCTTCAGGGTAACTTCCTACAGGATACCTTTTTAACATACCAAAGCATTAACTGCATATAAAAATAATTTTCAGCTGTTAATGAGGCCATGCAAAATTTTTATGAGATGAAAAGCAAATCTATTTCACAAGTACAGACTCAGATTTTACTTGGGATATTTTTTTTTATATTCACCATGAGATGTAAAGCCTGGACACTGGTTTTGCTAGCATATTCCCAGAGGCCAAGCAGTCCAACTCTGGAGTCTAGTTTCTAGAGACCATTATACATAGATACAAAAATTAAAATGGGTTCTTTGGGGTTTGACACCAGATAAAATAATCTCTTTGCGTATAGCCCTTAAGACTTGGTTCTAAAATTTTAACAATTTCCCAAGCTCATATTGGATGCTTAAGCTTACTGTCCTCTGTAATGAATATCTAAACATTTCACACATATATTAATGAATTCAATCTTCTCTGCTAATAAATTACATAATAAAATATCATTTGTTATATAATTCCAAACACACACACTGGATAACAGAGCAAGAACCTGCCAAATGTCCTACAGATTTATAACCCAGCTACTCCAGTGAGCAGAAATATTGAGTATATGACCCCTAAAGCTATTACTGAAAAATAAATTCTGAAGATCCAATGTTGTACACTACCTAAAACACATAACCGCAAGTAATTCAAGGCTTTCCCTTAACAGAAGTGAGCAAATGTTTGAACATGCAGGTTACATGCTGAAGTTCCTTTCTTTGACCCTTAAAAATGAGAACCATATAGGTACTGTGAATAAACTTCAGGATGCTTGGAGAATAAAAATAGGATGGCAGTGATAAGGCAAATGACCAGGTTTCAATTTGGAATGTCTGCCTCATTGAAATCCACTTCAGTGATACTGCTTTAAAAGGGAAATTGGTTTTCCTGTCTTTTTCCAGTTGCATAGAGCTTCCAGAGGTTATCTGATGGCAAAAGGTTCTTCACTGCCTTGGACGTTGAATTTCTCCTCGATGTGTGAAAAGTTGGATAAGGCTCCATGAATCTACTGTACTCATTTTACACTGGTTGTGACTATAAATTAATAAAAAGATAGTATCTTGAGGGAGGGCATGTAGCCTCTGCTCTGTTATAACCAGTGACATTTGGCCTAAATTTAACGAGTCTAAAATTTTACTCTGCAACTTAAAATCACCATAGCCATGAAATTTAATTCTGGAATTGCATTTCTGAGATTGCAAATGGAAATGTTTGACAGCCTAGTTTAGCACCATAAAAGAATGAGGCCATCAGAAAATGTGGACTTGAATGTACAACCGAATGTATTTGGACATAGAGTTTTGCTGCTGGCTTACCAGTAAGAGTTTTTCCACATCATACAATGATTCTTGCGCCTCAATTCATGCCTATTTATCTTATTTAGGTTCTTCCAGAATCCTATGACATGCTAATTTGCAAGATGAGCAATAGAAAAAGCTATTTTCAGAGATTATTACTGATGTTATTTGGGGCAAACTGAGTGACAGCTACTATTTCTTCCCTAAACTGCTGTGAAATTTCATCCATTCTTCATCAGTTGGAGCCACTCAAAAGTGGGATCATTCAAGAAATTCACAGAATTATTTGTTGTATGGCTTTGGATGATTTTGCATGCTTAAAAATATAGCAGACAGTAATAAAAGACAGTTGCAATGAAATATGCTACTAAAATGACACTTAGTCAATTTAGGTGTTAATTTCTCATTAATTTGCAAAAAAATTATGCAGATGAAATAAACCAGCACATTGCCACCATGTTTGAACATTAACTTTTCTTGTCATACACTGAATATAGTCATGTAGTTGAATAAAGATCATGAAATATGTCACAAGGACAAAATCCAGCAACTCTTGAGAATGGGATTGCAAGAATGAAACTTCAGGAGATAAACAGAAATCAAGCAGACTAAGTCAACATCAGTTATACAAAAAGAGGCCCTTTAGTATAGCTAATAGGATGAACTATAATTTGCTATGGGCCAGGCTTCTGGGCAAGTTTGCTGCCCTGGCAATACAACTGACAGCTTCTTGCAGTGAGACGTGACAAATAATGAAATAAATACTAAAGCTGTGCCAACTAACTCTGTGCTCCTAAGAGAGTGTTAGGAGCCCTTAGCCCAGCCAATAAGGCAGGTTCTCCACTCTTTGTGCACCCAGAGCTCTCATGTGAAATGCAGAGCTTTGAATGTCAAAGCAGCTCAGTACTGGATTTTAGGTATTGTTTTGAAAATCTCGAGCATATGTATTTTTCTTTTATTTTTCATCTTTACCTAAATGCAAGTCACATGTCCCCTTACCCTCCTCATCCCTCCAAAACAAATGACTGAATCACTCTACGTCAAATCTAGTTAATATTCTGGGAAAAATCAGCTTTCCTGGTTTATCTTTGTCACTAAAAGTTTAACATAGGACATACAGTCATTGTAATTTTTAAGCACAGTTTCTTCAGTAGTGGAGGAACTAACTTCATCATACTTCTTTGGCTGTATTGTCAATTTCAGAAAGTGTTGTTGATAAGAAATATTTATATAACAGGTAATTTAAAGATTATTATTATAACAATACTGACATTAACACTAACACTTAGATTGAGGGCTAACAGAATCTTTTGCAGTTCTGTGAAAAAGACAACTTTCTGGGAAAAAAGAAGTTGCAAAATCCATGTTTATTTTTGTTATCAAGTTCAAAAGGAACATCAATAGGAATGTCTGTGCCGGAAGTCCTTTTGTCCCCTTCAAAAAGTATGGATTGAATGTTGAAAGTTTTGTAATAACAGTCCTTCTGCCTGTGATGGTTTTGGTGCAGTGATCTGGAAAACAGTGGTAGAGGCATGTGAAAGAAATGGGAGTAGTTTTGGATAAAACAGAACATTTTACTCTTGTAGAAGCAAATAAGCAATAATTTGCTCTCAGGAAGCTGAGAAGCTCAGGGCATGGATTACATAAAAATCAAAGTTCAATGACAATCTTTATAAAATTACATCACGTTTGTAAGTTAAATACACAACAGCAGAAATGTAAAGCAGAAGCTAAAATTCTACTTGTCCCCATGGAATTTACCATGGATCCTTTCCCTTATGCATGCCTAAATACTGAAGAACTTATCATAAATTTTGCTTTTGCATGGGAATGTTTTGCTTTCATGGACTTGGTTTGTTAAGTGACATAATGTGGGTGTTTTTTAGCTTGTTTGGTTATGCTTTTGTTTTTAAATTAAGAAATCCCCATTCTCTGTCTGATTTTGTTTCTCACATTTTCAAAGCCTAAGATGCTTTCAGAAACAGAACTTAGATCTGGAAAAATATGGATGAAATACAGGCTGTCCTGAACTGTAAGATCTCCTCAGGGAGGAACTAAATGATAAATCAGTAATAATGGAAACTAGAATCACATTTTCATCCCAGAGGATCTCTAACTCATTTTCACCCGGATTGAGTCAGACTTTGATTTCAGCACTTTCCAGAAGTCTTTTAAAAGTGGCTTCTGCCTGTAGAGACAGATATCTTAGCATTTTTATAAGTTCTCATCATTAGTCTCCTAGCACACTGCATACTCATTCTCAGAAGACAAAAATAAACAGAAGGTCATAAATTCCCAGCACTTCAGTAGGCAGAGGGTGATCGACCATGGACATATTTTCCAAGCAATAATTTAATTATTTAGAATTCCATACGAGAGTTTTAGTAGACTGTTATTGTATCTATTGATGCACCTTAGTAAGTGGCAGTTACTTATACTGTTTCCACCACCTGTCCGGAAAACAGAAAAGTTTATTTTGACATGAACTTAACTCTGCACACTATTGCATATTTTAGGAAACTGTGACTTCCTTGTCTTGTGCTCTAGGGCAGTCAGAGTGTTTAGTACACAGGAGATGGTATTTTTACTACTTTTCTGCTAATCTGTTTTCAACATACATGTATCTTCAAACATGCATGGCTTACACTAAAGGATACAGTTGTAGGGGAAAAAACCTTTAAAAATAAAAATAAAATAAAGGTTTCAGATAAAGGGTTTGTTGTTTTTGTTTTTGGTGTTTTTTGTTTGTTTGTTTGTTTGTGTTTTTGTTTTTAGTTTTTTGTTTTGTTTTGGTTTTTTTTTGCAAATGCACCATGTTGCACAGTTTGTTCTTTGCTAGATCTATGCCTAGAAATATTCATGTTTTTCAAGAATGTCTGCAGCTACAAGGGTAATTGCTACACACATTTCTTGACATTACTTCAGAATTTGTTGTTGAATGTAAATTTCAGGAGCATCAGGTTTTGCAAGAAAGAAAAAAAAAATCCTTGGAGAGAAAATTCATCAGTTCAGGAATCTGCTATACTGGCATTTGTTAGCAAAGCTTCAATTAATATGGAGTTGGCATGCAGTTGGGAGAGTTAGCACTCTATTTTCTCTCTTAGCTATCAGTATGAGCTGTGAGTTTAGTTAAGAAAGTATGTTCCACAGATACTCATGAGAAACATTCATTCAGAAAACAGATAATAGGATGTTAGCTAAAATAAGAATTTAATGCACTTGTTGTTCTGATTAAGTTCATTGGTGTCCCCTACACCTCTCGTGTATGAGTTCTAGTAGGACTATATTCAAAATGAATACCAGAGCATTTACTGTTGCAGTGCAAATTCCTTTGCCGAATGCTTATCCCTTCACATTAAACATACTTTGGACAGAGTGGAAAAATGGCTAGCATGCTCTTCAACACCACAAGAAATACTAGGCATCATCAGACACAACCCATTAGATATTTAAATCTCAGGATAATGTCTATAGCTAGAGTGTTACAGAATACACATACTTAAATATTTTAGCTCACTTGGCAATATTGTTTCAGCTCGGAAACAGACTGCTATCACCACCCAGAGGCTGGCTCTATGCAATTATTATGGGTCCCTTCCTAATTAGATGGGCAGCAAAGTGTTGCTGATCCAAGGAAGGTAGCTTGTAAGGCAATTAGTAGGAAGGGTTACTCCTCGGGAGTGGACATAATTCTGCCTCTAACGATTTGATTTGGGGGAGTGGGCTTCACAAATGGGGCTGAGGCAACTGATACCTCTTATTAAGTCTGGCAGTTGCATGCCTCAGGTAGAAAGTCATTGCAATACATTCAGCCACATACTCGGATTGTGAACACTAGTCTAAAGCCGTGTGTGATCATTTCTGAGCAGGCACACACAAAAAAGTTAATTGTGATTCCATAACAATTTTCAGTTAGGTTTGTTCTTTTAAGTCAAAATTAGCCTAGCCATCATAAAGGTAGAAAATACAAAATACAGTTCGAGGACTATTTTTTAAATACTGAGATCACCTATGTGTGACCTGACTGAGAATTTGGGTTCTTCACGGATGTTTGTACAATGTATTCAATACTACTGAGCATCCAGCAGTGCATCAGGGCTGTCATGGTGTCACAGTGTTCACAGTCTCTCCAAACTTCTCTTTATAATTCTTTATTTATTTTAAAACTTTGACTAGCAGACTCTCTTGACAACAGAAGCCATGTCAAAGTGATGAAAGTGTGGGCAAAAGCAGTGTTCTTAAAAGTAATCATAAAATTATTATATTTGAGAACAAGTTTGGGTTTTACTGATTTCTCTCTCTCTCTCTTTTTTTTTTTTTTAAGAAATGTATTTTTTGTTTTCTTGCTTTGTTGGCATGCTGTAGCCTTTAGCTTGCAGCAGGGAACTTCTCATAATATGTCCACTTAGTCCTTCAGATGTGTTAGGTTTTGAGGGTATTAACTTGGTTTTTAGAAGCAAGTATCTGATTCTTAACTTGAATGTTTTTGGAAATCCCACTATGCTACTCAGGGCTGTATGTTATTGAGACACTGATGGGGTGGAGAGTGAGGTGAACTTCAGTGCAGCACAGCACAAATAGTTCATACAGCACTGAGCAATGCAATAGTCTCTACAAGCTATGGGAAACCCTTTGTGAGCTAATTATATGGTCCTTGGAAACAGAAGCAGCAACCAGCCTTAATGCCGAAAGACTACAAGGGATTTTGAAGACGACCTAAAAGTTGTGATGAACTGTAGGCCAAATTCTCCACAATACCTCAGGTATTTTGCACCAGGATAATAAACTGATTTCATGTATTAAACCTACTGTAGTCGGGAAACAGCATAGTTCTCCCCATCCTCTTATTCTTTTACCTGTAATGTGATACATTGTTATGTTCCTATTGCACTAATACAACAACAAGCAGGAAACAGATGCCTAAGTTAATCATGAATTTAAAATACATCAGAGAGTTCCTCTTTGCCATATGACATTTTTATAATGTGATTGCAGGAAGAATTTCCTGAGAGATCTGTAATGGATAGACCTATTAAAGCACTAAAATAATTCCATAAAGGACAAAATAACATTCGGAGATGGTGTATGTCTTAGCTGACTTGTGCTTTGTAAGATTCTGAAACATTACCACCGAAACTCAGGAAGGGTTTCTGAACATATGCCAAAATGAACAAAACAAAAGATCCACTACAGGTGATAAAGGTCTTCTAGAAAACATAATACATTTATTTGTTTGTTTGTTTGTTTTTCCCAGTATGCTTCATTTTATCATGGGGGGGTTTCTCAAAGCAAGAATGTCTTTCAAAATAAGTATTTGAGGCGTACTCTGGCTACGCGTCACGCAAACCTGTAAATCACAAATAATCCCAGGTGTCGTCGATCTGTCTTTTTTCGGCTTGTCTCCCGCCCTCGCTCGCAGACAAGTGCTGTCGGGTCCGGACGTCCCGATATGGCGCCCGGCCCGGCCCGGCCGTGGCTCCCGCCGATCCGGCCCAGCCGCCCCGCTCCCCTCGTACCGCGGGGCAGCTCTGGGGGCGGGCGGGGCAGTGCCGTGGGGCCCGGCCCGCCGCGGGGGCAGGCCCGCCCTACCCCGCCGACCCCCGGGAGCCGCCGTCGTTCCGTCCTGTGCCGTCCGAGGGGTTTTTGGAGCTTTAGCGAAGGCAGTGCGGTCCCTCTTCCTTGAATGCCGCGTGAAATGGGTTTCCTGGGCAGGCTGGCGGTGCTGCCAAAACTTGCGGCGGCGGGCCGGGCCGGCGGGGCCTGGTGGCGGCGGGACCGACCCTGCGCGGTGGTCCCGCTCCCGGGCCGCGCCGCCGCTGCCCTCCGCCTGCCGCCCGGCGGCCGCGCCGCCTCCTCAGGGGCGCTGGGCGAGTACGAGAAAGTTTTCCGGAACTCCGTGGAGGAGCCCGAGAAAGTCTGGGGAGCAGCCGCCGAAAAGATCCAGTGGGACAAGCCCTGGGTCCGGACTCTGGAGAGGGGCAGCGCCGGGAGCGCCTCCTGGTGAGTAACCGATTGTCCCCGGTGAGGTGCGGGGGGCCCGGGCGGCAGAGCTCGGCTGTAACGGGGAGGGAGGGAGGGAGGGAGGGAGGGAGGGAGGGAAGGCTACCTGCCGAGGGGCTGCGGGTGTGTGGCTACCGCAGAAGTACCCCGCTACCGGTCTGGGATGGGCGGTGTGTCATCACTGATGGGGGAGATGGCTGCAGAGTTTGATTACACTTGGTCAAGCTTAATGATTAAAAGCAGCATGGATCGATATGTTGGGGTGAGGGGTGCGTGCACTGTCAGGCTTGACACACGTGTGTGGGTCCTTATGTGGCTGAATGATTTGGAGGAGTGTGCCTGATGTTCCCCCATCCATTTGGGCCTGGACTAGGAACAGTCTGCTGTGACCATGAGAAACCCAGCATCAGGTGGCAGGGGAGGCAAGTGTATGAAAACATAGGCACTATGGCTTTCAGGGTTCTTTAATCTTAGATACTGTCCAAGTCGTAGGCCATAATTTAGATGTTGGTTAAGGTAATGTTTGGCAAAAGCATGGGCATTGTGTGATATATCTCCATGCAGTGAATGGTGAACTGCCCTAAACGGAATACAATATCTATCTTGTAAATTACTGGATAGGATTTTCAATACTTTTTCAAAAGTAATTTACTGTTAAAATTTTGTGTTCACCACCATTACTTCTTTTTTCAGCAAGCTTACATCATGGTCTTTGATCTTTTCTCAAAAAGAAACTGATATTGGATATAAAAGGCAATGTAGTGTGAGGATCATTAGTACACTGATGTTCTTTGCCCTGTTTATATTTTTCTGTTTTGTTTTTAATTAAAAAATACTAATAATTCTAAAAATATAATTAATAGTAATACTAATTTTCAAATCTGTGCAAATTTAAAGATACAGAATCAGTAGAGTGGAGCTTGATTTCTTATTGGTGTCTGTCTGACATTGTTGGTTGGTACCTCTAGTAGTGAAAATTGTTTATATGTCTTAAGCTGATTTTTAGGCAACACCTGTGTAACAGTCAGAAGTCCTAAAATGAATGGATAGGGTTCACTGACTTTGGTTTCTATGTCATGGCACTACTCAGAAAGTGCAGGTCATATTGCCTGTGTAATTAGGGTCTAGAGAAGGGTCTAGAGAACAAGTCCTGTGACGAGTGGCTGGGGTTGTTTAGTAGGGGAGACCTTACTGCTCTCTAAAACTGCCTTAAAGGAGGTCGTAGCCAGATGGGTTGGGGTCTTCTCCCAAGTAACAAGTGACAGGACAAGAAGAAGTAGCCTCAAGTTGTTCCAGGGGAAGTTAAGATACTAGAATAGAAATGTTGGATATTAGGAATATTGTCTGTTATGAAAAATGTCTTCACTGAAGAAGTTGTCCAGCATTGGAACAGGCTGCCCCAGGAAGTGAAGGAATTGCCGAATCTGGAGATATCTAAAAAAAAGTGTGTAGATATGGCACTTAAGGACATCTGGTGTGGTGGTAGACCTGGCAGTGATGGGTTAATGGTTGGGGTCAATGATCTTAAAGGTCTTTTCCAACCTAAAAGATTCTGTGAATCTCTGGTTAAAGACCAGTAAAACTCACTGATTCTGGCATTCCTGAATAGAATAATGAAATCAATAGAATGGTTACTCTAGAAGAACTAAGGAGTGAGAATATAATACACATGAATAAGCATGGTTTTGCTCTCAAATTCTGTCGAATAAGTGTGGTTTCATTTGCTGAGCACAAAAAGCTTGCTTGCTGAAAGTAACATGATTAGCTCTTTGTAAAGCATTGTGACTTCTCAGATGGAAGTTACTTGGCCTTATGAGAGAGGAAAATCGGATGTTTTGTGGTCTGAAGTCTAACTTATCTTCGAAGGTCTTTTGTATCTTCACTTTTTAACTTGTATCTTTCTGTCTCTGTGGATGCAGATTGCCACGGACTGAAATTATCTCGTTAATGTGGGCAAATACCTGAAGGGAGGGTGCACGCAAGGTGGAGCCAGACACTTTTCAGTGGTGCCCAGTGACCGGACCATGGGCAATAAACACAGACTGAAGCACAAGTTGTTTCCTCTAAACACCAGGAAACAGTTTTTTTAATGTGAGGGTGACTGAGCACTGGCACAGAGTTGGTTTTGGGATCTCCCTCCTTGGAGATATTAAAATACCATCTGGACATAGTCCTTCGTGGTCTACTGGCTCTAGGTGGACCTTGTAGAAGCCTAGAAGATAAAGGGGCCAATGTGTATGTCTCAAATACCAATAGCCAGATCGCTGTGGAGCCATCCAAGGTTATTGGTAATAACACACTGTGAGAAAGAACAGGATGTGGTTGGGGAAGGGAGCCATACAGAGGTAGAGCAGCTCTATTCTGGGACAGATGTGCTTGTTCTAATTCTTGGAGCTAAGCAAAACACAGTACAGGTCGAGAAGTGAGCACGGACTATGGAGGGGGGGTGGATCAAGGCCACCAAAGATCCCCAAAGCCCTCTAAACCACTTTCAGAAAGGTCAAGAAGGATTATGCATGATAACTAATTTTTAAAGAAAGCAAGAAACTTACCTGTAAAAAAGTACCCCCACAAAGCCTGAGTGCATGTGCACCAGAGGACCCTGAACAGCTGGGTTGACACTGGAGCCAGGCCTCTTTTTTATCTTTCTTCTTGTCTTAGTCTCTCCCCCTCTTTAATGCATCTGTCTCTTTATGTTTTACCTTTCGCCCTATCCCTTTGTCCAAAACCCACTGTGATGTGCTTATACTAGGAGATCAGGGACTAACTTATGCCAATTTCTATACAAAGTATTCAATTTACTGATAAAACTCCAAAAGCTTTTGCAGACCCTCTGACTTTTGTCATTCTTTTTGACCACGAGCATCTATGAATCTTAAATGCTGCCTTCCCCTTAAGGGTGTAGTGCCACATACCTGCCTCACTAGGTGCCCTCCAGAGGTCCTTTCCAACTTCAGCCAGTCTGTGATTCTGTAGCATCATACAAAGATGCAGGTCTGGAGACTCAGCACCAGGTCGTAATTGTTTGCACGTCAGATATCTGTTGCTCTGTGGGTAATAAAACTTTAGACAATTCAAAATTATGTAAACCTCTGTAATGTCTTAATGTGCAACATGCAGTTTTATTTCTGTTTTTAAGTTCACCTGAAGTGCCACCAGGCTGTATATGATACTAGTGTTGTACTTTAATGCCTCTGAAGTCCCAGATTGTTACCAGGATTCAGTGTGCTCAGCAGGATGACAGATAAGTAAGTTCTTTGAGTATAAGAGAGAGAGAACATAAAAGAGGGTCTTTTAGGTGACAGTCTGAAGAGAAAACAGAGAATGGAGCTCAACTGAGAAAGTGGCCAGGCTTCCAAACTAAAACATAGCTTGCTGTTTTAACAGGGTAAAGATGGAGTGCTGGTTCAGAGGTTTACCTTGGAAGCTTGTTTATGGAGACCTCAAAAATAGTATTAAGTCCATGTATGTGCTTCTTGAGTTAGAATTTGTCTCCTGTTTTGGAGATGTATTAGGTCAACTAGGAAATATTTTTTTTCAATATCTTTGTTTTTGGTTGCCAAACCTGAGACTTAGAGAAACACATGCTCTTCATATATTTTCCAGTGTCATTTACTTCTGTTGAAGAAGCTGAAAGAGGCAGTATTTTATTGCTGTATTTAAAATGTAGCTATAAGGCAAGTCATCCTCTCTAAATACACTCTAAGTACTCTAAGCATGAAAGCAGCGTGCCCTTGTGTTTCTTCTTCAGTCTCTGCCTTGAAAATACTAGTACTACATCAATGGGATGCAAAATGATTTCCAAAAAGTATTGAGCAGTGTCTTCATCCCTTGACTGCCTTTTTTTGAAGCAATAATTCCACGTACCATTCACTGTTCTAAGTTGCATCAGTGGCTGATACAGGACAAAACAACATCTGGTTTAGATTACATCAAAAATAATAAGAGCTAAGAAGTATGATTAGTCAAGAAAAGAATGAAGGAATTGAAATTGTTTGGTTTAAAAGCCAAAAGGGAGACCTAAGTTTTAAAACACGTAGAATTTGGCAAAAACGTTAAAGGAAAAAGTTCTTTGAGTTGGCTTTGAAGAGGTCAAAACTGGAAGTCTTAAACTGCAACATGGGAAACATGGTCTTCAGATGTTAGAAAGAAAAATCTTTTTAATGCTCAAGTTAGTGAAAGACTTGAACAGATTATTTTGGGATTTTGTGGAATCCCAGTTAAAAGGGCTAAAGCAAGTATTTCTTTAGGACTGTGGAAACAGTTTTTCTTAACGTGTGCAGACAGAGGGCAATTTCACAACATATGTTTTTTTCTGTGATGCTAAGACATAAGTGTAATATATAATCCCCTTTGAACTTCAGGAAGGTTGCCCAGATTGCTATTCAAATGTTGCCTTACACTTTAAAAAATGTGACAGGATCAATTAACATATTAACTCCAATTATTTAATATTGTCATGGTTTTGTCTAACATTTTATTCACCTTCTATTCTCGTTTCATCTAGAAAAAGAAAAAAAAATCCCTTTGATTTCTGGGAACCCAGCTTAGAGAAGTATATATACCCTGTAAAAGAATTTTAGCAATCTGCTTTTTTCAAAAGATTTTTTTAAAAAAATATTAAATATATTTAATAATAATTTTAATGCTTTTTCTTTTGCTTATATGCCATCTTTATTCAAAGCCTTTTCTTTCTTTCCCTTTTTATAATTTTTTATTAGCTTTAACTCTCAGCTACTTCATGGAGAGTAAAAATTATCTCTGAATACAGCTGCTTTGATTCTTAAGATAGCAGATGGTGTTGGAAATTTCAAGATAACTTTTGAATATTTGAGTGAAATTAATTAAGTCGTAATTATGTGTTGCCCTCTTCAATACTGTACTTATTTCATTAATAGCAAGTAGGCTTTTGTTGCATCCAAAAAATATGAAATGCAGTAAAAAAATACTTCCAAGCCATAGATGGTACATATTAAGCTGTATATAACAGGAGTCCCACTATGGAAGACCTAAGGAGTTGACTTACCAAGACTAAAACATGAAGATCAGTGTTTTTGTGTCCTCTTAACTCCTTAAACATTAATATAAAGTAGTACTTTTATGGTATGATTTAAGGCTCAAGTGCCAGTGCTTGAGATTGAGAAATCTCAGGGCTGGGGCGAGATGGGAGGTGCTGAACCACAGTCACAAAAGGGCAGTATGGCATAAGTGACTGCTGAAGGCAGCTCTAAAGAGGTTCAAGGGGATCGTAATGTGTGTAACCAGACTCAAATTGTTAAGAAGATGCCTTATTAGGTCTAAGTTAGATACAATGTGGCTGCTACTTTCATGGATATATGGGGAAAAAAAAAACAAACAACAAAATGATAGGTATATATTGTCAGAATAATGGTTTAAAGTGTTGCTGTGAAGCTAGCTGTTTTGATGTTATAGCCAATTTTGGATATTATAGCCAAAGTTCTGTGATTTTTGACTAGGACAACCCTTCATTTTTTCCACTGTAGCACCAGTGGAGGTAGACAAGCGTTTCAGAGACTGCTAGTGAACTGAATATAGTTTCTTTAATCTGTTAGAATTGTTACTGTGTAGTATTATTTGTTTTGCTCTTCCTCTGCTCCACTTGTTTTATGTTATGAAATTGTCAGCATTAGGAACACAGTGTACAATAAGGTTCCTCACACTTGGATTTGGTTGGTAAGCTGCATTGAGATAATTGTTTGGTTAGCAATAGATTAGCATATTTACAGTCATGCTTATGATAGCAAGATTTATTGGCAGTTCTTACACACGTCCTGCAGATCCACTTCTGGTCTTTCTGCAGTCTTTTAGAATATTTCCTTTCTCATTCTAGACCTCTGTTTTAAAAAGAGCATCTTATTGACATCCTTATAACAATGGTCCTGGTTTCAGGCTGCTATTTCTTTTCAACTAAAGCTTATTCAAGCAAATCAGAGTTCCTCACAGGTGTTCATCTGTGTGAGACTTGCTAGAAAAGAAGTTTGCAGTAGCACAAGGCAGCTCTTTAAAGCCAAGGAGCTTTTGTCAGCCAGAAAGAGGTATTTTTGAGGATATCCTTGGATAACACTAAGGAAGCCAAGTTCTTGCAATTGTGGTTGGTGCACCTCTGCTTTTCTGATCCCATCAGAACCTCTATCCTCCTTTACAGGGTAGCAAAGTTCTCATCACACTTTCCAGATAGTCTTGTTCTTGATTCAACCTGCAGTCACACCTCTTTCAAACACTTTTTTTTAAGGGATTGCTAAAAATTCATGTGGTGATGTTGATGTTGCCGTGTATCTTTAGAAGAATCAAGGCTCTGGTGCCTGCTCATGTTTTGACCATTCTTTAGTGATTATGCAGGTATTGTGCTCCCTTGTTCCCTTGTTCATATCATCCTACAGTAATTTGATATAAAATCAGTGGATGACCTGAATCATACACAACTTTTATGACAGTGGTAAAGAGTTTCTCTACATTACCTGAAACAATGCCAGATCCTTTATCGCTTACGTGGTTTTCTTTTTATGGCAAGGGGTTTATAGTACAGAATGGTTTTGTGACTTCCACAGTCCCCCACATTCTTACTAATAGCATTGTAAAGGAGTTATCTAACTGGTTTTGGTTTCATAATTGCCATTTTTTGACAGTGAAGACTATCCCATGGCATCTCTACATATGGATTTAAAAATAATATGCAAAATATATAACTTAGAACAGTCATTTACTAAACAGGAAAAATGAAGAAGGAAATATTTACTTTTAACTAGTAGTGGGTTACTTTAGGCCATCTGTTACTTCCAGTTGCATTATAACAATACATTATCACTGGACAGTGTTTCCGTACAACCTTTTGGAAACTCTCAACTATGTATTTTCTGTATGTTATTATTTATGCTGCAGAGAGAGACCTACAGATAGAAAAACAAACACTGGGCATCATTTAGTCAACTTTAATTTTTAGATTTTTTTGTCATCTTTCAGTTAGTAGAGTCATCTTTGTATCCAGTGCAGTCTTTATGTTTGTATTTGAGGATTATGCTGCACTTGGATTTTCTTTTCCTATGTAAAATGACAATAAAAATGAAATCTGAATTTGTGAAATATTTTTCTTTAATTGGAAGATGAATGTCTGGCTATTGAAGAGGCTATGACTCACATTGCTTTACAGAGAATTTTGAGTCAATGATGTAAAACAGTGTTGTCAAATGCATTATAATTATATGATCTTATTACTGTTGGGGTCACTTTCACTTAGCTACAGACAGATGCTTGTATGCCTAACTGTTATTGCCAAGAGATGAATAAGACTATTTTGAGTCCTGAACCTGTTTTCCCTAAAAAGAATATGTGTGTGTGCCAATGCAAAGTAGCATAATAATGTTTTCATAATGTCGGATTATTTTATGTGAATTTATGCTTTTCCTGTGAGACCGTAGATGTAAAAATCAGAGTGATTGATACAAAGTACACTAAACCAAGATCAAGCTTAGCAGATTTTTAATTAAGTCAATTAAGGTACAGTACTTTAAGTTCTATCTTTTCACTAATAGTCCTTTTTGGCTTTTTGAGTAAATCTTGAGGTTATAGAATAAAAAATTACTTCCTGAAGTGATTATAATATTTTAAGAGTTATATTTTAATTGAGTACTCTCATTCCTAAAAAAAAAAAAACCTTAAAATACAAAAAGTTTTAGTTGTCTTAGTTTGGAAGACTGGCTGTTACATACTTCCAACTTCTTTTTTAGGTTTGTAGGTGGAGAGCTGAACATCTGTTACAATGCTGTAGATCGTCATGTTGAGAATGGCCGAGGAGACCAAGTTGCCATTATTTTTGACAGTCCTGTAACAAATACCAAAGAGAAAATAACATATAAGGAACTTCTTGAGCAGGTATGTTCCGGAATAACCTTGTTGTGGGAAATAGGCAGTAAATATTGCACAGCGGGTAGGTACCAGAGGGGTAAAAATGGTCTACCCCTCTGGTTTATTCCTTTTGCTGTGCTCAGTACTGATTTATAAGCTTTACTACCTGTACCAAATTATACTGCATCCAAGACATTTTGATCTTCTTCTATTTCCTCTTTTTCTTCTACAGTTTAATAGTTCTTTTTCCCTGGTTGGTTAAATTTTTAACTTGTCTCGGTTTAATTTTTTTTCCCCTAACAGTTCTTATTTGAAAGGTAAAGCAAAGGAATAGTCAAGTTATTTGACAGTTGCTATGATGAAGAAATATACAGTTTTGCAGAAATGAAATGTGTATGTACCTTGGCTATTGCTGTACATAAGTGAGTGTAACCAGAAATGAAATTTGACAGGGGGGAGCTCTAAAAATAGCTGTGTCACCTGCCCCATTGTAGGCTGTCATGGGGATGCTGGTGGTTGCTGGTGGCCCTTCCACCTGGAATGTCTGTGGATTTCGATTTCCCTGTTGGCTGAGCTGTGAATATCTCGTTCTGCATCAGCCCATTCAGATTTACCCTGTGCCTGACCACAGGTTGTTGCCACCATGGGTGTTTGCAGTCTGCCCCATTCAAGGTTCTCCACTCTCACAGCTGTCAGCTGGTGGCTTGCCCTCCTGCTGCTCCTCTGTTTTAGCTGACTTCTTCCTTCCAGTTACAGGTAACAGTTGAACTTAACACTGAGTACAGTGAAATGTTCTAGTCAGGCTCATATTCATCCTTGATGTGTTTCAATGTGCAAGAAGCATTACGGTGAATGCAACACAATCAGTTTACTTCAGATACACGTATTGTCTGGAGTAATGTGAACTTACGGTTTAAAATGTGAAATGAGGTTCATAATACAGTAATTCATGTTGTGAGGGTTTTATTCCACTGTTGTAATAAAAGAGAAGTCATACAGCTACAATGATAAACCTGTTATGCACTCTACCTTTTAAGAAAAATACAGAAAACATTTACTCTTTACCAGTTTTCTTTTGATTTACCAAGTCCAAAAAATAACTTGGTAGGCACCATACAGTGCTTGAACAACCAGCCACAGTGTTGCAAGAAAACAGAAGACTTTAAAAGGGCCCAGCTCCTTATCTAAATCTATTAATAGCTATATATAATAAGTATAATTTTATAGATACAATTTTTGTGTAATTTGCCTTTAATAACTACAATATATATACAGTATATACCCAAATATACATGTATATATGAAGTCAATGTATACATACATACATATACATATAAAATACGTACTCATTTTTAATGAAGTAATACAACATTTTAATATCAATTATCTTAAGTGAACTCTGCAGAAATTTCCTCTGAAGGGAACTTGAAAAGTAGCCTTTGTTCTGCTTTTTAAGCTTGTTATTGTATTAAGTCTTCTAAGTTTCTGTCTCTGTATTCTCTGTAAGTGTATTAAATGTTTTAGGATATGGCACATTTGTGCAGAATGAGAAAATTTTACATGTTGACATGCACATCCTTTCATCCACATTTCTTCTTACAGCAGCATTGCCAAACCAAAGGGAAGAACTGGTTTAAGTTTTCTGAGGCTATGTAGCAGTACTCACTTAGAAGTTCATTATAATCTTGCTGGTAGCTGAGTCCTCTAAATACTTTGTTTGAATTCTCTACAGTTTTTTTTTCTTAATCAAAAGTGAATATGAGTGAAAGGTAATATTTGAGATTAGTAGCTTGTCTCCCAAAGCTTTCTGGTCGATTCTTGTGGAATAAATTTAATTATGTTTACCTGCTAACTACTGGACACCTCATAACAAAAGTGACAGAGATCTGCTGAAAATGGGAAGGATGGAGGCTGGTGTATTTTTTTTTTTGTGGATTTTGTAGATGCTAGGAGAGACTTTGAGAAAAGGCCTACCAAAACCACTGTACAGTATGGGTGTTGATGTTTGGCTCACATCCCTCAGTCATTGCTTGTCAACGTGTTCTCAGTCTGCTCAATGTAACCTAAAAATACTGTATTTTATCATTTTGAAATAGACTTCATACTGAAATGGATCAGTATGAGTGCAGATCAGACATATGACTAAATATTATGAACCTCCTGATGGGGAAGGAAACCTTTTACCTTTTTTCAGGAGTTCCTTTCCCAATTTAAACCAGCCTGAAAGTGTGTATCTGTATTCAGACCATTGTTTGGACTGTTCCCATCCAATGAATGTTTAGTAGTTTGTCTGGCCAGTAAGCGTAATGAGAATGTCTTTTCAGAAAGGCTGCCTGCAAAATGTCGTTACAAGAGATCACTTGAAGTGGTGGAATTCTTTTTGGCTTTTGGTAATTAAAGTGGCATTTATAGATATTTTCAATAGAAGTTATGTAGGATAACTGGGTCACAGAATGCAAAGATGCAGACTTTTGTAGCAGGTTGGGTTATTTGCTCCAGGATCAAACTCGTGATAAGGATGAAAAAAAATGACAGAGGTGTCTAAGCTGGACTTAATAAGGCTCCTTAGAAATAGCTTGGGCTCTGTATTCAGCCTATTATTTTCATATTATCCATATCCATATCCTGGTTGTGTGTATAGACTGGGAAATGAGACACTGGAAAGCAGTGTTGTAGAAGGGAACCTGGAGGTCCTGGTCAACAGCAAGTTTAATATGGGTAAGCAGTACCCTGGCAGCCAGGATGGCCAACCTTGTCCTCAGGGACATCAGGCAAAGCATCGCCAGCTGGGTGAGGGAGGGGATTGTCCCGCTCTACTCTGCACTGGGGCGGCCTCACCTTGAATATTGTGTGCAGTTTTGGGCACTGCAGATATAAGAAAGATACTAATCTATTAGAGAGTGTCCAAAGGAGGACCATTAAGATGATAAAACACCTTGAGGGGAAGCTGTATGAGGAGTGGCTGAGGTCACTTGGTCTGTTCAGCCTGGAGGAGACAGAGGGGAGACTTCACTGCAGTCTACAACTTCCTCGTGAGGGAAAGAGGAGGGGCACATACCAATCTCTTCACTCTTGTGACCAAGGAAATGGCATGAAGCTGACTCAGGTGAGGTTAAGGTTGGATATCAGGAAAACGTTTTTCACCCAGAAGGTGATTGGGCACTGGAACAGGCTCCCCAGGGAAGCGGTCACAGCACCAAGCCTGACAGAGTTCAACATGTGTTTGGACAACACTCTCAGGCACATGGTGTGATCCTTGGAGTGTCCTGTGCAGGGCTAGGAGTTGGACTTAATTATTGTGATGGGTCCCTTCCAACTCAGAATATTCTATGATTCTATGAAATTCTGTTAGAAATATTACTGAATCTGTGTAGTATTAAGGAAATACAAGGATACCAGAAGGAAATAGGGGGCAGTGGCTTCTGTTCACTTGAAAAGAAATTTTTTGATTGTGTTGGAATACACTACCATTTTCAAGTTAATGCAAAGGTTATTAGGTACATGATATATCCCTTCTGTTTAAATCATTAGGTGTATTCTTTAAAATGCCTCACTTGCTAAAAGGAAATCTCAAGAATTTGAGAGTTGTATTATTTGCAGCTGTTGATGCTTGACAGATCATGTACACAAACCCAGTATGATTTCTCTCTGTGATTCTTTTTAATAACAATGCACAGTTAACATATTGAATTCAGTGCCATAATAAATAATTTCTAAGTGCAGTAATGTGACAGGATTAGTAATAACAACCCTCCCCTGCCCAAGCCTCTGAGAGCATTGAATGTTACAGAAGCTTGGATGAGAAAGAAGGGCTTAAGGTTATCAGAAATGGGCTAAGATGTAATTTCTTTTGCAGGAAGGTGTTTTTTTTTCTGTAATTATGCACCCTAAAAGTATCTTCTTCCAAAATAACTATATTAACCTACGTTGGTTTGAATTTATGTGAATTGACATGTCTTTTGCTGCTCATATCTCATATCCGCTATATGGCTGAGGAATCACGCAGATCATTTTGTTTTTTGTAATCTTTCTTACTTCTTTTTTTTAACTCCATCTTCTTTCTTTTCCTTTTGCCTTGAAAAATGACTAATTCCTTTTTAGCTAGAAATAGGGATTTCAGGGTAATTTTTCTCAGAGTTGACTTAGAATCAAAACTAGAATACAGTAAAAAAAGTCCTACTGAGACTGACAACCCAAATTTTTATCTTCTTTGCTAGTAAACCAACAGTATCATGATAAAAGTGTATTAGACTCACTTAATGCTGAATATCCTTAGTAGGAGTGTACCTGCATCGTTACCACTGCAGGTTCTTTATATACTGCCTTTGAGACTGTGGCTGGGCTTTTGTGCAGAAGCTGAGGAGGGCTGTGTGATCAAGGCATGCCATGTCCATGGATTATGTGGTTTCCAGGACTGTGCCTGGTACCCAGGCAGAGCTGGGATGGGGCAGGTGGTCTCTGATAGAGCTTGTTGCTTCACAGAACTTCCCTCACAACCCCCCAGAAATCATTTCTCAGTGCATAGCAGCTCTCAAAGGCAATCCAGAGACTCATGCTGCCTTCCCACAGGTCTGCAACCAGTGCTCTAATTCCATCAGAAACCTCATAAGCACAGTCCTTCGCTCAATACATGTACAGGAAAGGAATATGAACACTCACTCCTGTGGGCATCTGGACCATGGCCTATTGAGGATCATGACAGAGGGGATGTTCCTGCGTGTTATTTTGTGGAGGTACTCTGGGGGTTGTAGGCATGTAGATGCATGCAGCACCATTGCCATGCTTTTCCCTAGACTGTGTCCCAGGCCTGCTGATCCTGAGACCAAGGATGTGGGTGTCTGTGGGATTAGTGAAGTGGTTTTTCCTCCCCTGAAGGTCTGTTCAAGATATCCATGCTGGCAGCACACATACCACCTGAAACCATGGTTTCACCAACCTCTGAAACATGGTTTTGCCACCTCATCAAGAACATGGTCTTCATCTAATTGAAATGAATGCAGAAGTACTTTTCAATTCTCTCCCACTGTGCAGCAAGCTTGATATTAGTAACAGGGTGGTGCATCTGCTGGAGAAGCTTTTACAGTAGTAGGAGAAGGAGGAAGCAATAATTAAGAAGATAATTAGAAGAGTGAAGAGACTGACGAAGGAGTGAGGGGAGTAGGAAGGACCACTTGCTTTAGTAGTCTTGGAAAAAGAGTATGGTGGATCAGCTGAAGAGCATAAGGTGACTCTGCCTCTGGCTTAGAAAATGCTAATGTGACATGGCTCTTTTCACCCCATGACATGCAGTTCAGAATATTTCAGGAGCTCTCGTTTTTTGAACAGTCCTTTTTTGTTTAGCTTGCATTGAAGGATTCCACACTTGTGAGGCCCAGTCGTTGTTCAAGCCAGGAAGGTTTGAAATTCCTCTTTTGAGCATTTTGAGTGGGATTTCTGGTTTAGTATCTTCTAAGAGGAATTCTTTTGGCATGGACCAAAACTGTTTTTTATAACTACTAGGGATTTATTTCAGAACTGCATCACTTACAAACCTGAGCTGCTAATACAGCTGTAGTATTTGTTTGGTGGCTGTGTAAAAATAAAACCATGCCCACTAGGGACTTGCATTTGAAAGAAGTGTAATTTATGCCCCAATCTGCAAAGCTGAAAGCTTACTTGAGTTTCATATTATATCACTTGGTCTCAAGTGATTTTATTACTGAAGTGCCAAATATATTGAAGTGATAGAGCAACCTTAAAATGAAGAAAAGTGGAGAAATAGTATGTTAGTTTTTGAGTGATAAAGTACACTACACTGTCGTAATATAAACCATAAATGGCAAAACATCATAAGAAAGTAGAAGATTTTATGGCTTTTAACAACTTAATGAAATGTCAGTACTCACTATTCCCCATTCCCCTTCTATTTAGAAAGTGATTGCTTGAATGTTTCAGGACTACCACGTCAATCTGTGGGGCAGTGTAAATCTGCTTTCCGGTATTCTCTTGTCTTCCAAGTAGTTGCAGATAGAGACACTGTTTTATTATATTGTCCAAATGTTCCCTGGCTGTCAGAAGGATGAGGGAAAGGGCACAAGGAAAATCATAGCATATTGTATTGGATTATTGTCTTCAGTGACATTAAACTCTCTAGGGTGGGGAGGTTAAATGCAGACATGTGCTTACGGGATTTGCAAAGTTGACACGTGGTTCTTGTCGACAGCATGCTGCATGTGTTTGGCTTTAAACACAATTTACCTCTGTTAGTTTTCAATAAAAATGATTGCAGTACATGTAGATCTCTTCACTGTCTCCCTCCTACAGCCAAGAACCAAAATCATTTAACTTGTATACAGGCATTGAGAGTCTTCTATTACAAAATTATGAATTATGACGTTTAAATTATGCTTTTTCCTTTAGCAGGCAAACATTGCCTTTTTAATAATCATTAATAATTATTTATAAAATAAATATAATCAATAATAAAAATATTTTTCTATTGTGTTTAACTTTTTATTGTTCACTACCCACACTTACAGTAACTATAAAAATACTCCTTTGATACTGTTTTCATTGCCTCTGGCCTCTGTCAACACTCTTCTTGAGAATCTCACAAGCAGGAAAGATAATGATTCGTTTTCTTGTTTCTTTTTGAGACGGTGATGTTAGCTCTATGTTATAATAAGTTTGCAGATTTTAATTTTTTTGCAGTAGGAGGTATAGAAAACTAATTTACCTTTGGAAGTAGAGTTGTTATCTTTACTTACAGTTACTTTCACCAATTCTAGCTAGAAATGACTGTAAATGCTGGAGTTATGGCAATAAATTATAGCTGTGTACATGTCCGGTCTTTGGGTTTTTTTGGGGTTTTGGTAGTATCTGTCAGTTTCATTAAGTATTGATAGGTATTAATAAGTTTAGCATTAAAGGCATTATCTCTTGAACATCAGTGGTATTTCATATAAGAGATCTGTTACATATAAATCATATAGATACTTTAGTTTGTATGAGTTTTCAGCTTGGTGTGGTGATGACTGCCTTATGAACTTTCTCTTGTGGTTGAAAATAAAAGCAGGGATTTTTGCAGTGTTTATGGAAAATGGAACTTATGCAGTTATCTTCTGATGCAAGAGTGCATGCTTGAGGCTTCTGTTCTTCCATTTTCTTAAATACTCAGGCAGAAGTGTAGAAATATGCGTAGTTTGATTGTGGATGTGTTGTGACAGTGCAACAAGAGAGCAGATGCATCTGGAGCTTCTGGATGTTACTGTCCCATGTTACTGAAAGTCTGAGTATAGGTTTCCACAGAAGACAGAAGCAGTGAGCAATGCCATATTGTCCTCTTCAGTGTCTGTATCAGACAGGGTTCTACCACTGTATGTAGCTACTCTTTAAATAGAGAAAACTCAAATTTTTAAATAATATAAATGACAGTAATTTCAAAGAAAATCTTGCTTATCCTTGAAAAAGAGGTTCCTTCCCTTCTGTCCTGGTTGCACGTGTATTATTTGCTTAGGCCGCCCCCATTGCTTGCATTATTTGCTGGGTCACTGAAAACATTCTTACTGCTTCAGAACCTTGGGTGTTTTTTATTTGACAAGCAACATCCCACTGTTGCTCTCAGGAGTTTATCTCCTTTTTCCTTTTTTTTTTCTGATAGTACCTGAAGAAGAGAGTCTCTTACAAGACAAAATTTTATTTGCAACCATATCTGTGTGAATAAATGAGGAATAACGCAGTACAGGAAAGATTTGAAGAATTTATGTATGAGTAGATTTATGTTACAATGATCGTAAAAGAAATTAGAATCTTTGAACTTATGTTTATTGTAGTATTTTCTAGTAATTGACAAGCTCTTAAAGAATAGTTTTACTGCAGTGGGTAAGAAGAGTTCCCCTATAAAAGACAGAGCAACTCCTTTGTTCTGAACTTAGATTTGTCTTCACGTAGTCCAAGAACGTCCTAGAGAATTTCTTATCGTTAATGTAAAACTAACACAGGCAAAACTCATGTTCTTTTTACTGATATGTAACCATGTTTACAGAGTATTCCAGCTCACAGCTTCCTGGGGAGTTTCTCCTTTCATTCTGTTCCCAATAAGTTTATTAAGTCTACTTGGTTTCTTTTTAGTCTGCAGTTTTTCCTGTTAACCTGGTAGCCTGCGCGTTGTGCACAGTAACATGGAGGTTTACCCTATTGCTTATATACATCTAACTGAAGAATTGAAAGGCAGTGAGCAGGTTTAGGTACTGAGTATTACACAGCTGTCAGCCCCTGGAACTCAAGAAAATCTCTGATAGGTGAATTCATTCAGTTGCTCTTGAGGATTTAGTAATTTGCTTTTCCTTCAGAAGATGCCACATTTCCATGCCACAACAAGTGGGTGGGAACAGGTGCACTCTTAAATCTAAACACGTTTCTCTGAATTTGTATTTACTATTAGTTCAGGTTGTAAGATTTCTTGTCTCAGATTATGAGAAGTTTCCAATGCTGTAGTAGAGAAAATATTACTACATATTGATTTGTGTTTCAAACTTTGCTAGTTAGGACAGAATTTGCATTATGAAATGCCCTGCTTAAATTAATTCTTTATAGCTGAAGTGGAGAAATATAAAATGTTACCTGGATAAAAGAATGAGTGTTTAGAGTGTAATTTAAAAATTTGCAAAACATTACTATTGATTTTGTTTTTTACTATAATAAGTACAATAATTAGCCTCATTGCATTTTTATGGAAGAAAAATGTATTACAGTGTTTTTTTTGCAAAAATGAAATTGTCTTAAATTTATTGAACCTCGATTACATCATTCATCAGCTTTCCATATCATACCGTCTCCTTAATGTCCTGCATCTGTTGACTGTGTAAAAGTTGTTTACATATGGGGCACCAGCAGATCTGGAGAAAGTTTTATTATGTTGTGAATGTTTCATCATTACAGGTCTCCAAGTTAGCTGATGTCATGATCAGACATGGTGTGAAGAAAGGAGATCGTGTGGTCATCTACATGCCAATGATTCCACAGACCGTGTACTGTATGCTGGCTTGTGCAAGAATAGGAGCCATCCATAGCCTGATTTTTGGTGGATTTGCATCTAAAGAGCTTTCTGTTCGCATTGATCATGCAAAGGTAATAACGTATGGTATTGGGTCTGCTTGAGCTGGAGTTCATTTCCCCACAGCGGCCCTCACAGTGCTGTGCTTTGCATTGGTAGCCAGAAGGGTGTTGACAACACAGTGGTGTTTTGGCTAAGGCTGAGCAGCGAGTTTAAAACACTGTCTGTATAGAGCGTACTTTCTTCTCCTGTTGGTCAGTCTTTTTCTACAAAGCATTACCTTAATACTGGCTTTTCGTCCAGCATTTTCACCAAGTGTGTGAGAAAAATGCTGCCAACCCTAAATAATTTCATTGGTTTATTTGATGTTTAGACATGCTAGGTATTACATTTTTTTTTCAGCTGTGTGATTTAGGAATGATATTCCCCAAGTCGGTGTTCCTGCTGAAACTCTTCAAACCATGCACTGCTAGCTCACTCCTCCTTTCCCTTCCCCTCCCTCTGTGATGGGATGGAGAGGAGAATTGGAGGCCCAAAAGGTAAAGATCACAGGTTGAGATACCGTAAGAATGATTTACTGGAAACAGTAGTTTCCAGCAGTTACAAACAGTAACAGCAAGGATAATAATAACAGAGTGTACAAGGGAGGCAAATGATTCACAGGCGAGTTTTTACCACGCGGAACCCGCACTGCTGACCTGCCCCCTCTGCCACTGACTGGGAAGAAACCCATCCCCCTCCCCACCCTGTGTATGGCATGAATTGGTATAGAATGACCTCAGAGTTCTGGCCATGCCTCTCTTGGTTACTACAAAAATTAACCCTGTCATGGCTGGAACCAGGAGAAGCTGTAATTCTACTTCATTTAATTTCTACATGAATCTGGGCAGCTATGGAACCAGTTACCTTAAATAAATGACTGCACAGAACATAATTAGTGGAGCTCAATGCTTTAAGACTTCTGTGTTTGGCACAAGTTGAGCTTGTTTATAGAGCATTATGTAAGTCTGTGTTAGTGAAAATGCAAATAGTATTTCACTAATCTACTTAGTAGCTTATGTATGCATTAGTTTCAACTGGAATGGTCTGATCTTGTGTTCTGCTACTGAATAAGACAAAGTCCTTGTTATCTTGATCGGTCACCTGGATCATTCAGACTGTCTGTGGTAGCCATCTGTCACTGAATTGTGTTGCTTAGACAGAACATTGTGCAGGGTAAAGTCCACAGGATTTGTGGACTTAGATTTCTGTGTACAGAAGTGCTTTTCAGATGACCAAAGTTTAAATTTTGTAAATATCTGTAAATAGAAAGTTGAATGCATTTCTCTTCCGCCCCTTAAAAAAGTTAATAAAATGGCTAAAATGGCTTGATGGAACGGTGAAAAAAGGCTAACAACAACTCTCTAGTTTTCCCTGTCTTTCTTCCCACTTCCCCACTTTTTTAACAAGCTATAAAAAGTAATGTTAACTCATAGAATTAGGGAAAAATAATGTAGAAGAAAAATGATAAACTTTAAAAATGGAGGTTGCTATGATACAAACCATCTAGCATGTTTACTCAGAGTATTTTGCAATTATTAGCTAATTAATCCCAATGCTTTCTTTCTGAGGAACAGAGGGAGACAGCACCGTAATCATAATCCTTGCTTCATGTATTAAAATGAAAACAGAGAAAGTGTAAATGTTTTACTCGAGGTCACATAGCAACTCTTTTGAAGGGTTAGCTATAGAATTACTAGCTGCAGGCCATGGATTAAATCCTAATTTACATTGCTTTTTGGTTTCTTTAAAGGCAGATTTAAGTATTATGGATGATTTTTGGTCCATCTGATGCATAATGAAAATGTGAGTAAAGAGGAAAGGCATATCCTCATTCTAAATTTCAAAACATGTTCCAGTTTTGCAACATGGTAAAACTTTCATCATAAGTGAATTGCACACTACTGACGTTATATTTAAGATTTGTATAAAAGTACCTGTGATAGATGATATTCTTCTGAGCTCAGAAGTTAATTAGTCTCAAAATAACCTAACCTTTTTATTAGGCTTTTATATGAATTGGTTTAGATGCTGCAATATAGGACTTGATGTTGGTGAGATTAAGTAGAAAGAGTTAAGGATGTACAATGGAAATCTGTCTGTAAGATACTTTTGTCACATTTTGTCACATTTCGCTTTCTCTTAGAAGACCTGAGTGAAAGAAATAACAAGCACTTTCTAGTGACTATGAGAAGGTACATACACGTTACCATCTTACCTTAATTTATCTTGAATTTAAAATAGGTCTGGGAATGCTGCAAAGTCCTGCAGCTGGTAATTTCTACTCACGTCAGGTATTGCCAGTTACAGGTATTCTGCACTGAATTTTGATGAAGTGATACAGATCATAAGAACAGGATTTTTTGTCATCTTTCACCTGAATCTGGGAATATATAGTTTGCAATATCAAAACAATAGGTAGGTTCATAGAATCAGAGAACAGTTTGGGTTGAAAGAGACCTTTAAAAGTCATCTAGTCCAACTCCTGTGCACTGGATCAGGTTGTTCAGACCCCTGACAAACCTTACCTTGAATGTTTCCAGGGCTGGGACATCTACCCCATCTATGGGTAACTTGTGCCAGTGCTTCACCATCCTCATTGTAAAAAGTTCCTTCCTTCAATCTTATATAAATCTAGCCTCTCAGTCTAAACCATTACCCCTGGTCCCATTGCAACAGGCCCTGCTAGAGAGTTTATCTCCATCTTTCTTATAAGCTCCCTTTAGGTACTAAAATGCCACAATGAGGTTACCCCAGAGCCTTCTCTTCTCCAAGCTGAACAACTCCAACTCTCAGCTTTCCTCATAGCATCGAGGGGCTCTGCCCCTCTGATCACCTTCATGGCTGTCCTCTGGACCTACTTAAACAGGTCAATGTCTTTCCTGTGCTGAGGACCTCAGAGCTGGATGTAGTACTCCAAATGGGGTCTCACCAGAGCAGAGTGGAGGGCAGAATCCCTTCCCTTGACCTAATGGCCACACTGCTTGTGATGCAGCCCAGTGTAAAATTGGCTTTCTGGACTGTGAGCACCCAGTATCAGTTTATGTCCAGCTTTTCATCACCAAGTCCTTCTCAATAGGGCTGCTCTTGATCCCTTCATCCCTCAGGATGCATTGATCTTGCAGAGATTGCCCTGACGCAGGTGCAGGACCTTGCACTTGGCCTCGTTGAACTCATTAGATTGTCATGGGCCCACTCCTTGAGCTTGTACTTGTCCCCCTGGTGGCATCCCATCCTTCAGGAATGCCAACCTTTATTGCTTTTACTAAACTGTGCCTTGTATGGTATTTGAGACTATAGACGAATTTGTAGGAACAGTCTTTACAACAGAATAAAAGTGTTGGTCTTGTATCAACAACTTGTACGATTGGGCCTTGCTTTATTTCATTTTTGTTTCATAATGGTTTTTTTTTCTATAGCTCACTATCTCTGGCATTTCTTCTCTAGCAGACCCTTGAACTCTCCTGGTTTTCCTTCAAACTAGTTATATTTCTGTCTAATCTTACCATGCAGGACTACATGGAGCCACAGAAGAGGTAGGAAATGGGTGTATAATAGCAATATGGGAGTTGAGGTGCAGGGGAAATAATGTCGGTAGACAGAGAGTTAAAACCAGTAGTGAGCCTTTAATTTGCATAGCGATCCATGATGCCTCTTCACTTGGGTAATACATCACCTTAGCCAATTTAGTATTGGTTATTTTTAGATATCCTTACTGCATACAAAGGAGTTGATGAGCAAAGGTGGCATCATTTACAAATGACTGTACAATTAGTGATAACAGCAGTCTTTCACCTTAACAATTTAATAGAATTGTGTATCTTACATTTATTACACTCTTAATTTCAGCCTCCAGATGAATTTTCAGTTTAGCTGCATTGTATTGTATCAACTTTTATTAAATCACTGCATCCCAAAAGAGAAAGTTAACAAATGCTGAAATTTTAAAGCTCATTTGAAATCTTTCTTTGAATACACACCAATTAGGGAGCTTCCCTGAATGGCAGATTTGGACAGGAAGCGTTTTATTATTGCAAAAGAAAACAATTAAATCTGTGTTTTCTCTGCTGTATTTAATACAGCCTTAACTGTGGCATTGTGGTTTGTGCCTACTTAATGAGATTTATGCTAATGCATACAATTAGTAAACTAGCTTGATCAAACTGAGGGGCATAAGATAAATACCCTTCTAAAACTCCAGGAAGAAGGAGATTGCAGACTCATTCTTTTCCAATTAAAATGTATTCTAACGCATAGTTTCTTTGGTGGTACCTTTTCTTTCTCGAAAAACAAGAAATAAAAATAGTGATCCTGGGACCTAAGTCAAAGTAGCCTGTATGCATATTTCTTGACTTAGGAAATCTTATGTAAAATCTGAAGTTAAATTAATGACAAAGTTGTGAAGTCCTCATCTGGTAATAGAGATTATTCTAAAAAATCCTCAGAATTACAGAAATCTGATTTTTACTGGTGTTGCATCCTCTGTCCTGCAATCATCACTTGAAAGACTTTAGCTTTACTTCCCTCATGTGCCATAAGATTTTAGCTTATTCTCTTCCTCTGTTTCTAGTTTCCTTCCATCTCTTTTTTGCCTTCTTTTCCCTCTTTCTCCCGTTTTTCCTCCTGTGCCATTTATTTGCAGGCTGGGAAAGAGCCAGTGAAGTGCTGTAGCTAGTTTTGGAATATGCAATTGGGTGCAATAGAAAGCAGGCTAAACGGGACCGATAATTGTTGACATTACTGTACCACTCTTCCTTAATGGAGGAGCTAAGATGGACCTGGGTTTTTCTCTCTGTGTTCATTAATATTTGTGCAATTTAGAAGTTAATACTGTTGATTTCTTAGTCAAATTGGCTTGAAGATAGTGAAGAATGTCTGAAATTATTAGTGTGCTTCTGAGCAGAAAGCACAGGAAAGGACAGCAAGATCACACAAGCTTGATCTCCTTTCGAAAACTGATCTAAACCCCTGTTTCTAATTATGTGATAAATTTTGTATATTGAACATAATTAATCAAATAATTTAATAGAAAACATGGTTTTTTGTTACTTATCTGTATATATTAACAATCTACCTTTTTTTTTTTTTTTTTAGCCCAAATTTATTGTAACAGCTAGTTTTGGAGTAGAACCAAAAAGAAAAGTGGAATACATATCTCTCCTAGAAGGAGCACTGGCAAGGGTACAGAGCAAACCTGATAAAGTTCTCATTTACAAGCGACCTAATTTGGTGGGTGTACACTTGTTATGCCTTTGTGTTAACTTTCAGACATTTATGTAGTGCATGTGCCTTTTCTTTTTTACAGGTAAAATTTTACTGTATCTATTGTAGTTTGTGTTTTAATTTTAAGGGCAGACGTTTTATTCGAAAGATTGAAATAGTAAATAGAACTAATGCATCAGAGAGATTACTATACAGAAAATTGAATAGTAGTGTATAGAAAATTTGAATAGTGAATGTTTTTTGACCAAATTCTATTTATTCTGTCTGGTTTTCTTTTGACAATTTTCTTATTTTGCAATGGGCAGGGGCACGTTCCTCTTACCCGAGGTCGCGATCTTGACTGGGAAGAAGAGCTTTCAAAAGCACAGTGTTCTAAATGTGTCTCAGTTCCCTCAGACCATCCACTTTATATTCTGTATACATCTGGAACAACAGGCTTGCCCAAGGTAAAGAGCTGTCTGTAGTCTATATGTCTGTGACCAATCTATTTGCAGTTCCACTTGGGAAAATATTTAATTTAGAAGGTTGAAAATGTTTGCCAGAGCACAGTGCTATAAATGATAAGCATTCCTAGGAATGGTTTAATCTTACTAATTCACATTTCACTACTGGCAATGTGTAGCAATAAATCATGTTTGTTTATTTAAATAGTAGTAATATAGAGATAAGATGCATTTTCTTCAAAATGTTTGTACAATATAAACTTTTGAGGACAGCAGAATGTCTTTTATCCAGGACTATCTTCTGTGTTTTAACTGTTTTAGATAAGCGTAGTATAGTGACTTAATGGCAAGATTTGTTAATATATCACTTGTGTGATAGTATTTATTGCTGGCTAGTCTTGTTCGTTATTTATGTATTAGCTAATTTTCCTGTAGATAAGACATGGTGAATGATGTTACAGATTAAATGGGATTAAGCACGTTCTGAAAACTTGTGTTAGTGAACAATTCCGAGGACATAATTCCCCTGAAAATAAATGTTTAGATTGAGTAAGTGAAAATTAGCTTAGGGTATTCTTTGAAAATGTTTGCTTTTGAATGTAAATTAGTTTTAATGACCTAGTTTTAAAGGATTGTATTTTAAAAGAGAACTGCCTCAGTGTTTGCTTGGTATTTATAATGCTCTTTTACAGAGTGTGGAAGGCAAGCTGAATATAATTTTCTAGTGCTAGTCTTACAACCACAGATTCAGACAGTAGCATATATCCTTAGATATGACAGTGCTTAGACTACTACTAGAAAATTGTTTAATGATTTTGCCTATAAAGTTCAGAATCTATGAGGATGTAAGGGAAAACAAGTTTCAGTTTTGCTGAGAAAATTGTCTTCTGCTTTTACCTTCAAGATGGGCCCTTTAAAGCAACACATTTATCTTGACTTATTTTATTGTCAAAAAGGCCAAGATAAAATCCTTTGTTACTACAGGAATTTTCCTTGACTATGAGTTTCAATACATCGTCTCAGAGAGAAAAGTTCTCAGAAGTTTACTTCACTCTCTTGGCTCTGCAGAGAAAAATGTAGACATCTTGAGTGAATCACCCTTATAAGAGGGAGATTCTCATCTAGCACTAAGCTATAATAAGTAACTCAGTGAATAAAATAACTTTTTTATTTGTTTAAGGAACTTAAGTGCTTATGCAACTAAAATTACTCAGTTTTGAGCTTCATAGCAAAACTCTTATTAATCTCAGAGCAGGAACTAAGTTAGAATCTGAGTCTAACAAAGGCAATCTGCTATTTAAAAATGGTGAAATGTTAGTTAACCATTCTCTCCCTTAGCAATCTCCATTTTAATGAGTTAATGTATCTTTACAGTCCCTCATTTCTTGGATGAGGCCTGAAAGTCCCTCTTTCATTCTATGAAGTACATCAAGTAAATGTACCATGCCTAGCATGGACAGATTGCTACATTGTAATGTCTGCACAGAGGATGTTTGAATTTTAGTTCATCTGAATTTTAGTTCAGGACACCAGGATATAGTTTAATTAATTCTTTCCTCTAGGAACGGTGTACTAGAAGGTGAAATATATGAAATGTGTATTACTAATATTGCAAAATATTTCCAAAATGTTCCTATCAATAGTGTTCCAGAGCTAGTTATTGGTTTACCAAGATGCATGATGTAATTGATACTCTCTCATTCTAAATTTCCCTCCTTTAGGCGAACACTGATATGCTCTTCATTTTGCACTTTTATGTGCACTTCAGGCCAGATATAAACTTTCGAAAATATACATTTCTTTAAGCCAAGTTTCTGACATCTTTAAAAAGAGTTAGTGCAGAAAGACAGATACATTTCAGGGAGTAATTCGTCCAAGTTCTCTTAGGGATTGTCTACTTCACAGGTGTTCCTCTTACCCAGTGATGATACAGAGAGACTAGGCAATGAATTTAAAACATGGCTAACATTTAGATGGCACAGTGTGAGATAAATACTCAATGTCTTATTTTTTGTCAGCACATGTTGACTAAATATTTGTATATCCAGTTTTTATGAGAGAATTCTAGATTTGTCTCTGAAAACTATTGTCATCTAGGCATTGGGTTGTGGTTTTGTTTGTTTTATTGTATTTTTGTTTGTTTTCCAAAATTACTTCTTTAGTGGAAGTGCTAGTACACGCATGTTCTGGTTGAAATAGATCCTTTTCTTAAATTAGGAGTATTGGAATTAGTCAACCTTAAGTCTATTGCTGCTAAAACCTCAACATGTAATTGAAGACAGGAATATAATTTTTTTCCTTCAAATGACCTTAAATACTCAAATTTTCTTATTTAGGGTGTTGTCAGACCAACAGGTGGCTATGCAGTTATGCTAAACTGGACAATGTCAGCTGTATACGGACTCCAACCTGGTGAGGTAATTCCATTTAAATGTCACGTAAATGTTTTTTAACGACTCTTAAAACTTCTCACTCCAATTATGTTTTTATTTCATTTTAGGTGTGGTGGGCAGCTTCTGATTTAGGCTGGGTTGTTGGTCATTCCTATATTTGCTATGGACCTCTCCTTCATGGAAATACTACAGTTTTGTATGAGGTATGAACCATTCTAAAAAATCAGCCTTGGAAAAGGCAGCATCTCCTCCAGTTGATGATCCGGATGATCCCATTTACACCTGTCCTTCATGCCACAGATGTTTGAATTGTGTGTATATCTTCAATGTTCATACTCTCCCATTTATTACAGTAATTTTTAAGGAAAACTTGTTTCGCTGTCCTTTGAGCTTGTCTACTTCATCTGTGTGAAGGTTAATGGTTAGCAGGGCAAGGAACTCCGAAACAACAGACCTAGAAATGGCAGAAAGCGGAGTATACCTGTGTTGTTGATTAGACTACCTTCATTATGGATCTAGGAGAAGGTGTTGTGTTTTGCATGTCTTGAGATGAAAAACGCTGGATCTGAGTTGGATGCAACTGAAAGCTCCATGGCTGGAACTAGAACTTTAAAGGAGACTTGTCTCTTCTCCCTCTACCACTCAAAACAACTGAAACAAAGAGTGAGGTGACATTCAGGTCATAGTCCTTTTCCTTGTGGTATGAAACTCAGTGGGATGGAGAGGAGACTAGTCTGAGTAGAGTGGCCAGCTGCATCCTAACTTTGGTGTTCAAAATAGCAATTGCGCTGCCTTACATTGTTTTTTTTTTCAGGAGCTATTGTTGATTCCCTCTCTATTCATGAGGCAGGAAGTTACAGTTTTGCTTGAACTATCTTCTTTGTTCTTCAGGGAGTGTCCAGTATCCATTAGTGATAGTGAAAGACATTTTATGTAAAAACACTGATGTTATTAGCTCTTAAGTGTGCTGAGACTTGGTTGTTTGCATCCGCTTGATGTTGGGATTTCTGGATATATCCCAGCTTCTCCGACAACACTGTGAAGCATGATGCCCACCTACTAATTGCTTTATCTTTTTCAGTGGTCCCAGAAGCAGAAGTTGTTTTAGATCTGCCATCACGGCATGCTGATCACCTTTGTAGGTTTGTAGTGATAGCTAGAAACGTGTGAACATTGAGGGAAATGCAATCGTAACTCAGATCGTACAAGAACTGCAGATGTGCATGAATGTAGTGGATACCGAGGGCATGAAATAAGCTTTGATGACACTGTAAATACAACGATTGTTAGAGCACCATCTGTACCCAGTATGTCTGGAGCAGGGGAGTCAGCATGACACGGCAGAAACATACTGTTTTATCATATGTGCAGAAGTTCTGCTTAAGAAAATATTTATTACAACCGAACTTTTTCTATTTTCTTGTTATTACACTGTAGAAGTGAAGATGACCATCCTAGAACAGAAATGGATTGTTACTGTTTACAGGAATAAGCATTATCAAAACAATCCTTCAATCTTTGCACAACCATTTAAATTGGTATTG
The DNA here is from genome assembly GCF_003031625.1 of Empidonax traillii. Classification (NCBI taxonomy): domain Eukaryota; kingdom Metazoa; phylum Chordata; class Aves; order Passeriformes; family Tyrannidae; genus Empidonax; species Empidonax traillii. The sequence goes on along the minus strand of NW_020956288.1, from coordinate 22,378 downwards.
TTGAGTTGTGCTTCACTGTAATGAACTTATGCACTTCTGTTGGTGGGCAGCTGCTTCTGGGGTTGTTCCTGAATTTTTAGTAAATATGTTTCTGAATCCTGAGTATTGAAAAGGCATGGGCAGTTGTAATACGATTCCTTCAAATTTTTGAATGCTGCTGTGCATCAGAGACTACAGAACTGACTGTGGCTTGCTACTTCCTATTTTGGAAGTTAGAAGTATGCTTTACTGCTCAAAATTCAGTATCTTTGTAAAAGTGAGATTTTCACAAGCAGAAGATGCCTCTTGAAGTCAGTCAAGAATCCTCAAGTCCAGAACAGCAGTTGTCATTAGGGATGTGTCTACGTGATATTTCAAATCACAGCAGCAGTGCAGTTCTGAAATAAGTCCTCTGATTGTCCCTGCCTGTTGATTTGATTCACAGAGGGGTTTTAGTCATATGAATGCCATCTTTACAGAGAAAGCTGACACAAGTTTTGCCACTTGGGATCAAATGGTAAGATCCAATGAGTGGGACTGCACCGCTGTGGAGTTAAGTTTTCTAGGACAAAAGAAAAGCACGTGTACCAACGGGAAGCTTTTAAACAATTGAGAGCTCACACCTTATCCTGAAGTGCTTCTTCTGCTGTGCAAAAGGGCCAAGTGTGATGGGAGACTTCATATTTACTGATTGCCAGATGTCTGCTTGTTCTGAGTATCAACTGCTCCTTTAGTTCTCAAAAGCTTTTGCATCTATCCTCTTCACCAACCCCATTTCTTTTGCTGTTACTCCTCTTTCCTGTTGCTGTATTTTCCAATAGTGACAGGCATTGCATTGGTGTCCCAGAATACTGAGCAAGGGGCAATAACAGCATGTGCTCTGAAAGGCCCAAAAGCTTCTCCAGCACCCTGTTAAACACCACCCTGTTACTAATGTCGAGTCTGCTGCAGGATGTGGCAGGGCTGACAAGTAGTGCTGCATTAAGTTCAATTAGATGAAGGTCATCTTCTTGATGAGATGGAAAAACCATTCTTCTGATGTGGCATGGTGTGTGTGCCCTTACCATAGACATCTCAAATAGAACTTCAGTGGAGGAGAGAGTACTCCACCAAGCCCACTGAGAATGAAAACATCAACACCCTTAGTTCCAGGACCAACAATGTGTGAGAAAAGTCCTGGGAAAAGTGGGCTTACAGTGCTAAACATGTCCATATGTGGATGCCCCATTCCTGGAAGTGTTGAAGGCCAGTTTGGATGGGGCTCTGAACAAGTCCCACGGCAGGGAGGTTGGAACCTTAAGGTCCCTTCTGTCCCAAGCCATTCTGTGTTTCTATATTTCTATGATATATGCCTGCAACCCCCAGAGACAACATGCATGAGCATCCCCTCTGCCTCAGCGGGCAATAGGTAATGGTCCAGATGCCCACATCAGTATGTGTGCATCTTCCTTTCCTGTACATGTATTGAGTGGACTGTGCTCAGGAGGTTTCTGGTGGAATTCGTTGGTTGCAAAGCTGTGGGAAGGCAGCATGAGTCTGAATTGCCTGTGAGAGGTGCTGTGCATAGAGGAACGACTTCTGGGGGGCTGTGACATTCTGAGAAGCAACAAGCTCCATGAGAGACCACTTACCTCATCCCAGCTCTGCCTGTGTACTAGGCATAATCCTGGAAACCACATAATCCGTGGACATGGCGTGCCTTGATTACACAGGCCCCCTCAGCTTCTGCACTAAAGCCCAGCCACAGTCTCAAATGCAGTGTGTTAAGGACCTACCCAATGGTGGTAGTGGTGCTGGTACTTCTAACCACGTGTTCCTGCCTGCAGTCAGATGCTTGAACAACAAATGCCATGCAGTATGATACCATTTCTTTGAAATGCAGGTGGTGGTTGTTGGCAATATATTATCTATTTCTTGGCCCCAAGTCACACTCAGAAAAGGTCATAAAGGGAAGAACATGGCAGGCTGCAGTCAGGCATAATTGAATTAGACAGGATTTTGGATTGAAGCATGGGAGTGTGTGAAGCAGAGGGGGGAAAACCTGATAACAGAGAGGAGGATTGGGGGTTCTTTTCTAATCATACCATAATCAGTTCTTTTCTAATCATACCATAACATTTGCCAGATTGCAGACATTGATGTCCAGTGGTATTCCTCCCATCCCACTCCATGCTCTCCTGGATGCTCAGTGGGTTGATGACTGTTTTCAGTGAAGGATAAAGTCCGGACACAAGTACATTGCTAGTTGCCCCACCCATGACAAAGAGAGCAGAGGACTGTGCAGATACTGCAGAAGCTGTGCTGAGCGTTTCAGCCTGAAGGAAGATCTTGAAGATGTCCTCACTGTTGGTTCAGACTAAAAGTAGTACCCTGAATTTGTAAGAATATTAAAAATATTTGTAGAGTGTATGTTCCCCATAGCCCAGTGTCTTTCAGATGAGCAATGTTGATTGCAGTTCCATTATGCATTGAGTAAAAGCACAGTTAAATTAGGCCTCTGCTGCGCTGTTGTCAGAGTGCACATGTGCAGCCTCTCTTGTGCTGGTTATTGGCACAGAGGACTTCATGACTGATCCTCTCCCTTCTTGGCAAGAAGGCACTGGCATATGTTTTGGTTCTGTGAACAGAAGAGAAATGGAAGATGGGGGATATAGAAACCCTGTGGTGGAGTGTACTGACGATGCATGAACTGACATGCTACTGTCATCTGCAGGAAACAAGTGAAAGGAACGGAATGACAATTCCCAGAAGTCCATTTAGTGAAGGGAGCAAAGATCTGTAAGGTAGCTTTCCGTCAGAAAACTGTGAGCTGCATTTTTGGTGAAGTGAACAAGGCAAAATCTAGCCTAAAATAAACCTCAAACAGCATATAATGGAAAAGGTAAAGAGCATTGGCATTAAGTGGTTTGCTCTACTATTCTGTTCTATATCACCTCACTACTTGCTGTGTAAACAAAATCTGTGACACCATATGTGCTTGCATTCATGTTTCATTTTATTATTTCACATTTTTGCCAGTACATGTTGTAGGAAGAAGATTGATAATCTCTCACATAACAGCAGATTGTGCCTGGGTGACACCTGTGTATATTGCTTTGTACAAAATCCTGTTGTTTATCATTTCCATAACAGAAAAATTTAAAATAAGGAACAAAATGTAATGTTTAAAGCAAAGCTCACGTCTTAATGCTCCCAGCCAATGATTGGAGCAGCTGGAAAAAACTTAAACAAATGCTTATTCTTAATTTGAATCTCCATGTACCTTCTGTCCAGATAAATCTTCCTGTCTTGCTTACATTGTGTTGACTGTAAAAGCTTGCAATCAATGTGTTACTGAAATATATGATGCAGAGAATATCTACAGTGCAACTGTGGCAATAAAAATCAGGCATTCGTTTAAGTATTGCTTATGATTAGCTCTTTTTTGATGAGTTTCCAATGTATTGATCTGGTGGAACCTACTTGCTTCTGTGAATTTACAAACCAAATTACTGTGGAACTTCTGAAAAGCTTTTGAGTCAGTGATGAAGGGCAGTTTGCTGATTGCGGGAGTGATGCTTTGTTCTTAGTGCACATGCAAGTTCTTAAAGGCATTAGGAAGCAATGTTTTTTTCCAGGACATTCCAAATAGAAAGTAATCAAGTAGTTTTTAAAAGAGAGGAGAAGGCATTTTTAAAAGCAGTAGGGCAAAATACTAGGAAAACAAAAAAAAAAGAAAGGAAGAGTTCAAGAGGAACAAGCAAGACAGACACTGTGTTAAACTCATGAGACAGATTATTTTGCAGAAAGGATTCCTGGGTAACTAAATACACCTTTACGTTCAAATACATACATTTTTATAGGTGGATAAAAATGTTCAGAAGAACAAGCATTATATACTTTTGTTCTTGAACTTGCAAATAACCCCAGATGCAGAGGTGGATTTGTGACATTTTGTAGGGCATGTGTACATATTGCACAGCTGTCTTACACCTTTTGTTCATCTTAGAGGTCAGACGTGTCAGATTCCTCCGGTGTGTTGTTTGTTTATTGTAGGGAAAGCACGGGTACATCTGTGAGAACTCCTAAAGGTCCACTAAATGATTTGGGAATTGGTTTTAATATCTTCACATGTTCTATCCATTAGTTAAAAGTATTGCTTTGATTTTTTTATTATTTCAGAATCTTAATGTATTAATAAGGTATTTTTTAAGTTCCATTGCTTTTTAATAAAGAAATTTTGGAGGCAGCAGACACATACCTATTTGTATTGCATGGACACTAAATGTGTGACATTTGGAGAAGAAAGAAATTGAGCTCTTTTCTAAGCTGTTTTTGTAAATTGCACAGTTTACCTAATGTTAGGTACTTTTCAAACCCCATCTTCATTTTTATTTCATCTCCATGTGCTGAATATACTTTTGATATGCAATTTGGGGAGCTTCAGTGGCTTCGGGATCTCTACAAATAATTAAACAAAGAGCTCCAATTATAAATGACTGTCACTAGAAAAATAGAAACAAAATAATAACAAAATACATAAAGAAATTTTTTTTTTTAAAGTTTAATTCTGTTACAAACGAATTCAGTTTTCTACTTTGTCTGGAAAAGCCCCAGTGATGTTCCACTAAATTCCTATAGTTTTAAGGCTGGGGAGCACTGTGGTTGAATTCCCTCATCTTCTGAATAAGAAAGAGCAAAAACTTCACCCAGTAGCAGAAATGCATATTTATGGACTCAGATATTGTATTAGCTTACATATTAAATTACTATAGATTAATTAATATTTAAAGACCTAATAGATGTTAATTAGATTCTTCGTTCTAAGGGGATTAACTCAGCACCACCACACTAGTTAAGCAGAAGAGGAAAGCTGTGTGTAAAAAATGGCAGGTACTTGGAGATAATAAAAAGACTATGATAGTCTTTATAGTGACTGTTTTTGACCACTGATGATGTGCTAGGCCAGATTAAAATTGTTGCATGAATTGTCAGAAGAGAATCGCTGCAATAAAGAGGTTTTCATTCTAACAGGTGTAGAGTAAGACAAGAAGGAACAGGGAGTTAAGTGATGATGATGAGTCCTTCAGTGTTTTCTGTTACACAGTTGTCTTATGGTGAAGTTTTATCTCTGTGTGAATGAATGGGGATCAATGTGATTGTTGTCCTTATAAAGGCAACTCTGAATTTAAACTTCTGATTATGGAAACTAAAAAGAGTAAAAATCCTATTTCTTTAATAGTGACAGTTAAAGAAAAATCAGAGTTAATATTTGGTTTGCCTACATGCCTGCTTTGTGATTTTTTTGCTCTTGGTAAGAACACTATTAAACAGAAGTAGTACATTTCCCATTTTTCTTATTCTGAGATGCCACCAATTCAGACGGTGTTCATGACATCAGCATCATCTTTTTGAGGATTAAAAATGGAAAGAAAAGGAATGGGTCTGTACACACAGGAATAAAAGTAGTGTTTACAAAGAAAATAGTATATAATTTTTCTTCTGCTCAGAAGACCGTCTTAACAGTGAATATTCATAGATTTGTAGTCATATTTCCTAAGTGATTGCCTAATGATGGCTTTCAGGTTGGGGATTATCAGAATGCTGTTTAGCTATGGGGAAAGAACTCCTCATCCCCTTTGCCTGTGGACAACCACTATTGAATGTAAACTGTATTGACTTCATATCCTCACTATTTAAAGTGTTTTGTTCGTTTTTAAATTACTTAGGTGACAGTTGTTTTACCAATTACTATGGAAACTTACTTGCCCTTACACCATTGTCAGGAATATGAAAATGGTAATTAATTCTTTTGAATACAGCAGGTGTATTTTTGGGTTTGGTTTGTTTGTTTGTTTGTTTGTTTATTTGTTTTAATAATCTATCCTGGGTTGTCTTTCTCCAAGACATGACAACCTTCAGCTTGATATCTGAAGATATTCAGAAGATATCTGAAGACTCACAGCCCACTCTGTGTTACTCTTGGTAGTAGGATTTCAAGCTGCAAGCAATAGGGCAGCATGAAGAGAAAGTCTAGCTACTACTTTGTGGTACTGTGATGTCAGGAAAAAGGCAGCATTGTAGTTCCAGTGCTTGGGACTTTGAACTGGACCTAGGGTAAGGAAGAGGATATCCACACTTGTCAAGGAACTACGCATTGAGGACTTCATTTGAGTGGTCTAGGAGAGAGAAGGAGCTATTGTCCCACACAAAGCTGTAGCAAGATCTTGATGTGCACCTGGAGTCTTCCTTGCAATGCTCACTGAGGTCTTGCTGTTGCAACAAAACTGCAGGATACAAAGCAACAGCAACAGGTTTAAAATTACACTCCTTTGGCACAATTCTTGGAGACATGCAGCCTTTCTTGATGTTTTTCTAAGCCAGTATCATCAGTTTACAAAGCAAGCACTGTCTCTGAAGTCTGGCAGTTTTGCGACCTTTCTGCCATCACTCATACTCATTGTATTTCTGGAGAGAATTCAGTAGGACATGTCATTTCAAGTCCTTAGTGGAGGTTTAGCAGCAGGATCACCAGCAGAAAGAGGAATGCCTCTATGAATGTATTCTTTTGAATCCTGATATGTCAGGATTTTGTGCGGACTTCGGCATCAGCATGTTCTAGTGGCAATGAGTTCCATGTGTAACATTTCCTGTGCAGAGAAAGTGTCTTCAGGCTGGTGAAGGGACTTGAACACAAGTCCTGTGAGGAGAGGCTGAGGGAGCTGGGGTTGTTTAGCCTGGAGAAGAGGAGGCTCAGGGAGACCTCATCACTCTCTACAACTACCTGAAGGGAGATTGTAGCCAGGTGGAAGTTAGTTTCTTTTCCCAGGCAGCTATCAGTAAGACAAGAGGGCATAGTCTCAAACTCTGCCAGGGGAGGTTTAGGTTGGATAATAGGAAGTAATTCTTTACAGAGAGGGTAATCAGGCATTGGAATGGGCTGCCCAGAGAGGTGGTGGATTCACCGTCCCTGGAGGTGTTTAAGAAGAGACTGGATGTGGCACTTAGTGCCACAGTCTAGTAACTGTGGTAGTAGTAGATCAGGGGTTGGACTTGACGTCTCAGAGGTCCTTTCCAACCCATCTGATTCTATGACTCTAAGATTCTTAATTTTGAAATTAGCTTTACCTGAAGAACCCTTTGTTGTTAGGGGTCAGATGTGCTATTTCTGATGCATTTTTGCATATTTTATTATAGATCTTCTTGTATGTCTTTTTCCTCAAGTAATCCATCCCAGTGGCTTCTCACTTTCTCCATTCCGAGAACTTTTCTGTCCTCTTGGTCATTCTGGCTGCCTACGAATCTTCTTTCATAATCATGTATGAAATCATAATCATCTGCACATTCTGCCTCAGGATGTCTGCTCAGCTGTTAGACATCTCATAAATTACATGCTAAATCTAGGTACTTCCAGAAAGATGTTCCTATCTGTTTGTCTATCTCAGAGTCTCTTGGAAGGTTATTAAAAGAAAATCTTTTCTACATGAATCTTCCTAGCTGATACAAGAAGTGTCTTTTCCTACTTTTTTAAATAGGGTGAGACAGATCATGCTCCTTCTGACTGCCCTATTCCTGATTCCCATGCTCTCAGTTCCTGCCAACCACAGATATTATTGCCAAACTTTTAAAAGCAATTTACATCTCCAGTGTTGATGCAGATACTGAATAACAATAGGTCTTGAACTGATCCCTGCAGAAATCCAGTGAAAGCATCTAATTTGCTCCTAGTGCCCAAACTGACTCAGCAGTCTGTCAGCATATTCTGAATTCGAGTACACTGTTTATGTTGCTAACTTCTAAAATAATCAAAATTGCATGTGGTAATAAACATCTCATGGCATTTTGCAGTACTTCTTAAAATGTTTGTATAATAAATGAGAACTCTCTCTGGCGATTTTATTTTTAGTTTTTTTGGGCTCTAAAATTAATTTTCAGTATCTCAGATTTGGTTTACTTATGTCAGTTTTTGTTTATGCATTTGCTGAACTGGCAACAGCTGCTGAGGCACCAGGTAACTTATACTGCAGAATTAGTAAGAATATTTTACAGCTGGACCAGATTTTTTTTCCCGAAATGAATATTCAAGTGTTGACTTATTCTTTAGGTATTATTTCCTATTAAATGTTGGGTGAATTTTCTGTTCCTCCTACTGTTTGTGTTTTATTTGGTTTATCTCCTGGTTTATTTTGGTTTATCTACCAAGATTTGTGGCTCCAAACCTAAGCTGCTGTAGCTTACTTGTGACATAAATATCAACCTGTCAGAGTCCCGCATGCCTATCCATGCACTACTGAAGGTTTAACCACTTGTTTGGAAGATGCTTTTTGGCTCAGGCTCAGGCTTACTGGAAGTGTGAGGCATAGGCATGTCTGTGACATAGCTTGGAGAGGGATCAGGTGTGAAGTGGGACCTGGGAGGGAGTGGGTGTACTCAGGGTCAGACACAGCCCTTTTATGGGCTCTGGATATTTCCATTTGGTTAAAATTAACAGCCTACTTTATTACTGGCAGACTAACCAATTTCAGATTGCTCCACAGCTAGGTTTTTTGGTGTCCAAGATGATTGATACTGGTTCAATTACATAATTAGTTAATGAGAAGTTTGTGGAAATTTGGAATTTTTCAGAGTCTGAGTCTTGTTTTAGAATTACTGATGTAGGCTTGAGCTCCTAAGCAGGTGGCTACAGATCTGCAGATATAGTGAACGTTATAGGAAGAGGATGTCAACTTGAGTGAATAGGTTCACGTACAAATACTGATGAACAAACAAAATTTGTGATGAAGAAGTCTGCTAGGGTGATGCTTCAAGATAATCTTGGAAAAGATTTTTCTTTGGAAACTATGTGTTATCTGACAGCATAAAAGTCATAACTCACTTTTTCAGCAAGCAAATAGCATTATGTTGCATTTCTGTTTGGTAATTTAGGAATTTGCAAAAAGAGAAATTTTGGCATTGGTTATACTACTCTGCTACTTGGGTTGAGAACTGAGTTTTTTTGTTTATTTTCTCTCCGTTCTCTCGGTTTGTTTATTTTCTCACTGCTTGCTCCATCCTTTAATAAAAAAAAAACCAAACCAAAAAAACAGCTTTTCAATTGTGCATTCTATTTTGTCTTGGTTTTTTAAATCTTTTGTGATGAGCATCTTTCCAACCACACCTCTCACCAGCAGCAGTATCTCACCATAAAGCTGCAAAACCTAGGTATCCAACCTAGGCCATCCTGTGTTCTTTGAATCTGATTAATGGTTCGTTGAGGCTCTTGCCAGGCACTGGCATGCAGACCAAGCCTGGGGAAGACAGCAGAGGAGAGGTCAGATGGGAGTGAGGGAAAGGGATGAATTCCTGTGAGCCTGTATCACAGTCAGCATGCTGCTTATTACATTGGGATGGGGCAACTAACTTGATTAGTGTGTGTTTTCATAAAGACATTTACTGTGCTACCTCATTATTACTGAATTTTGTAAATGTTTATCAAGATATTCAAATACCTCTCTTCCTTCTGTATCTTGGTAAAATCAAAAATATTATTTAGAGTTTCACATAATGTTTTTTCCCACTGGACCGATTAATCTAACTATTCCAAATTTGCGTTTACACAAGGATGGTGAAGGCATGAATTTGTCTTGTTATTGCTGGTGAACTGCTGAAAGGGTAATGACATTTCAGTAGTGAAACTTTCTCTGTGTTTGTGGCTTCTTACATAAAGCATTGACAAAGCTGTGTTTGCACTATGAAAAGTGTATGTCTCTCTTGACTTGCATGTTCTGTCAAAGTCACACTTTTAAGTGTGGCCTTTCTAGTGCAAAGGTTATGGTGAAACCTGTAGAGCTAAAACTCATTATACATTAACATCATCTTTTAATAATTTCAGAGGATATATGGAGCAGTTCATGCACTGCACTGACTACATACAGTAAGATTGTGATGATATAATCCTGTGCTGACTGCTTTTCATATTTTCAGCACCACAGGAAAGTGTTCTTGATTATTTTTTTTTTTAGGATTACTTATGGAACAATTTTCATAAGTCATTACTTCATTTTACAGTTCTGTTGACTATGCCATTTAGCCCAAGACAATATTTAATTTAAAAAAAACCAAACAACCAAATAACCCCAAACCAGACCACAGTCTAGTAGCACATTAAAACAGAAAAGGCTTCAGTATCTCCAGGCTTTGCATGGGCTAGCAGCACAAAGGTTCCAAGAAGCCTGTAAGCAGCCAGGTGGGAATTTTTCCAGATTTGAGAGAAATTTCTAGTTAAGAAAAAGCTGCCTGTGCATGGGAATATAGCTGCAGTACCAATGTGTCCAGAGACTCCTCATTCAAAGGGTGGGTGTTTTCCAGACTGCTTCTCAATCAGGATGTATGTAGACTACTCCCTCTGCTGGCAGTGCAATAACTGCTCTTTGTGTCTGTCTTTTAATTTGCATGTCCACTTGTCCTAATTTTCTAAGCAACTAGTATGTGCTGTGTTGTGTTCACGTAAGAGATGGTACCCAAACCTTGTGAATTAAATTCTACAAGTGAATATATTGACAGTATTATTATTTTTAACAAAGCCGTCTTTAAAGTGTTACTTGAAATTACTTCTGTTGCTGTGCTGCCACTACTGTTATGTGTTCAAGCCTTGAACTGTCAAGGAATTATGATGTATTTTTATTCTGTGACATTTTAAATTATTCTCTCCATAGGGGAAGCCTGTGGGAACGCCAGATGCTGGTGCCTATTTCCGTGTGCTAGCAGAGCATGAAGTAACTGCCTTCTTTACTTCACCAACTGCAATTAGAGCAATCCGTCAGCAGGACCCTGAGGCAGCCTTGGGAAAGCAGTACTTTCTGAAAAGGTGAATTAAGGATACACTGGAAGCAGTTTGTTCCAGAAACAAACTGGATGAACTAAGAATAATGGAGTATCTGCCCACCTCTGTAGAGCAGCATTTTAACATATTCTTGAAAATGTAGGTGTACATGTATTTGCTTACAAATTTATATTGATAGTCAGAGGAGATGAAAGCTGTTAAAAAATCTGTGACTAACATAAAGAGCTTTTACTGAGTTAGGATTTCACATCCATCCTAAATTTTACTGTGTTTATTCCCTGTAATACAGTATTGTATACTGTTTTCCCACATAACTTCTCATTTTGTTGAGTGCATAGGATCTTTAGTGTTTGTTAAATCAACAGCTAGTCAATGTTTTGGTTGTCCTCCCCATAACTTTGTTATTTTTTATGATTATGTGCTCCAAAGACTGAGCTATTTGCTATCTCGTACTGGTTTTAAGGCGTTTATCAGTATACTGTCAGCATGCTTCAAAATCATGACTGAATTCATCCTCACAAATCTCCTGTGAGATGAGAGAGTGGTATTATCTGTATTTTGCATATGGGAAGCTGAGGCACAGAGAGATTAAGGTCAAAGTCTTCTGTTAGTTTTAAATATCCAGTCTGAGCTACTGAACTATCCCTGTTTCAGAGTTCTTAGCATCACATGGCTAAAATGTCTTATTAGCATTATGTTAATAAAATGCTTGTCACAGTGACTTGGATCTGTGTGTATTTAGTATTTCTACAGACCAAGTTTCTGTATCTTATGGTAAACATTCTAAAAATAGTAAATACATGGATTTGGGCCATATCTAATCTTGAAGTTCAGTAAATTGCTCAGCATCAAATGGACTGTGTCAGACTGTATAGGCAGTGTTCAGTCATAAGAACATCTATTATTACCCCTGTCCAAAGAGAAGGGGAAGATGCAAAGCCATGTAGCTTCATTAGACCTCCACATTCTTAATTGCTCAGGGAAGTTTATTATTAGTGTTGCCTAAAAGACCGCAGAGAAAAAGACTCCAGGCCAATTTAGTGTATAAGGTAAGATAAAGAGAGCAGGTCCTAGGGGAATACATACCATGCGAGCACATTCAGACCACGGTTCTATGATTTTATCATAAGGTCCATTCAATCCCATTTCTTTCCACCCCTGGTTCTGTCCCATTCTGCCTCCCAACACACCCCTCTGGGAGTTGGGTCTGGGGGCGTTTGGGACCCCTTCTTCTTGATCTTCGTCTTCTTCACAGCACGCACAGTCCTTGGAGTTCCTCCAAAGTTCTGGGCTTGAAGATTGCTGTGTCTGTGTTATATCTTCTGGTCCAGGCCTTAAGGTGTTTTTCTACAATTCTACCTTGAAAAGAAGACTAAGCACGCTAATGGAATTTTAGAGGGATTGATATGAAATGGGGTAGTAGAGTTGGGTATGTGTAAACATTATGCTACAGGGTAAGGATATAATACAGCTACATTAAAATCTACATTCACTACACATCTAAAATCTATAAAAGTTAAAAATAAAAAAAAATCTCAGAGGCATCATTAGTAAGCTTGTTTTAATTCCTGAAGTATTCATTATGAGTTCATCTTGCTTTCTTCCATCTGTTTTAAATGCTATCATCAATCCTTACCTTCCTTGACGTAGGAAACAAGCTCCTGTGAGACACTACTGCACTATTCTTCTGTGATGTTTGTTGACAAGAAAGTGATTCGGATGCTGGAACATTTAATTGCTGTTCTTTGGCATTTTTAGGCAATGACTTAACTTAGTCTGTCTTTAGAGTATTCATTTAATGGGAAATCTGCTAGCCTGCTTTGTAAGTCCTCGTGCTTTCTGACCAATGAGAATTCCCGATAAGAGTCTTCTTGCTGAAATCAGTTGCCACAGATATAAAGAGGCATTTTATCATTCCTATTCAATGCATATGGAATGAGCTTCTCCATTTGTCTGCGAATTTGTCTCATAATTCACTCATCTTTGGACCATGTTGTTCACTGGGACATGACATCTCTTTACGAAACCATCTAACACAGCATTTTTAAGAAAGTCCAGCAGGTGATTAAAATTTCCATTCTAGGAAAATACTAGGGTTTAGGTGTTACTTGGATGGACTTCTCTATTCAAGGTTAAGGGAATTCTCTCTAAATCACTTTGAAATCAGTCTTACTTTTAGTTCATTACTTGATCTATGATGCTTTCTTCTTTCTAGTGAAGAATCTTAGAAATGAGATAGCTTTCTGCTACCTGGGCTAAAGTGAATCCTTACTTTAGAGCCTCCAAATCATAGAATGCAGTCTGGAAAGAGATTTCAACCATGGACATTTCATTCCTGAGAAATTGTGTTAAAAAAAACGGGAAAGGTCAATGTCCCTTCTAAAAAAATCATGCTAAAAAATACAGTTTGTTACTGTTAAGGAAAAGAGTTGGTAGGCAATGCCAGCTTCCAGTATACAAGGGAGTACTTGATTTACAGGAGTAAATTGAGTTATAAACAGACTTGTGTTCTTTTGAAATGACAAAAGTTAAATAGATTTCTGATAAGAACTGATGTTTCTGGCATCACTGTCCTCTGCACAAAACTGTGTGTAAGGTTTCCAAAGGTTCTAGTGTATATGCTTTAAATTCCTTGTGGCTATTGCAATCAAATCTTGAAATTTTTTTGCTTTTGACATAAAATGTGTCTTAAACAAAAGCCCTGTTCAACCATGTATTTGTAGGGGATCTAAAGACACAGGTTTTGATAATATCCATTGCTGCTGAGCAGGCTGGCTGATCACATTGCTGCTGCCTGTTGTGTTTGAAAAACAAGTAACGTCCAAATTCTATGAGCCTCATCTACCTGAGCATGATCTGTTTGAATCCATTCTCATCTTCCTGAGGTAGCTTCGTAACACCAAGCCATTAACTCTTCCCATATTTAGAATCACACTTTGTCCTATAATTGACATAATTGTTATGAGCTGGTTCACTCTGATTTCCAAGTGATTGGCAACTGATGGTTTTGCATGAAATGGGGGAAACAACTCAGCAGATTAGATTAATGTAGAAGTTACAATTCAACATTTGAGTCTACTTTACTTTCTTGACTTTTTATCTGTTGAGAAATGGTCTACCATTTTATATCATGAGAATTTAGCAATTCTAGCTTGTTCACCTGATACCGGATATTAACACACTTGCTTTTGAAAGAAATATGAGACTGCATAGAAACTGTGCAGAAATAATGAATATAAAATAGATAAGAAATTCCATTATCTGTCTCATAACAGAGGAACAAGAGGATGTGAAATTAAAGCAGCAAATTCAAAACTATAAGAAGGAAATATTTTGTCATAGAATTGGTGTTTCATACATGCTGCTAGAGGATATGTGATTAAGGCACAGAATTTAGGACAATTGAAGTGAGTTATGCAGTTCTGCTTGCTGCCCCCTACTCTGTGCTGCTGTGGATCATGTGTGGCTGTTCCTGTTGGAGTCCTGAGCTGTGCTCATGAAGAGCCTTTGTGGGGCTCTCCCTCATCCATGCCGTGAGAAGGAAATGAG
>NW_020956288.1:5289-7897 GCF_003031625.1 Empidonax traillii | reverse complement strand
GATATGTGATTAAGGCACAGAATTTAGGACAATTGAAGTGAGTTATGCAGTTCTGCTTGCTGCCCCCTACTCTGTGCTGCTGTGGATCATGTGTGGCTGTTCCTGTTGGAGTCCTGAGCTGTGCTCATGAAGAGCCTTTGTGGGGCTCTCCCTCATCCATGCCGTGAGAAGGAAATGAGCTGCAGTTGCGTTCTGTGTCTCTCTTTACTCTGTCACCCAAACCTCCGGTGCTTGGATACTCATGGCCAAGATAGAATCTGTGCAAGGATGGAAATGAACAAACCCATCAATCGAGAAGAATCAGAAGGATCTGAAAATACTGCTTTTATATTTTACATGCTTAAATATATATATGTCTGTAGACTCCAGGTGCATTAACATTTAGTAAGAGTTCTTTATTTCCAGTGTATATTAAGAAGTGCAAATGAACCTTTGTTGCTGTCTTTTTAGGAAAAAAAATATTATTTAATATGATACAGATAGAGGGGTTTTTTTTTGCCATAAAACATACCTTAAACTAGTGTGTGCAATCCAGAATTAGAAAAACCCAAAATTTCCATGATCTTTTAATTTGAAAAAGAGAAGCTCAGATTATTACCTGGGTGAATATTCCTGCTTCTGGGAAATGGTTTGGAGATGTAGTTTCTTTTGTGCTTGGAGTGACACCAAAATGTACCTGCTGTATTGAACAATTTAGATTGCAACAGGATCGTTAGGGACATTGATCTGTCCTCTACATCAGGTAATACCAGAATTCAACTCTGCTTCACTCTTGGACAGGGTCTAAAAGCCTGAGTGTGCTGAATTTCATGTAAGAAATGTAAATTTTTCAGAACAGCTGAGGACATATTTATTTAACAGAGAGGTTTTGACCTTTCTTCTCAATTAACTGCATTAACATGGTAGATAATTGCAATGACAGGTGCACTGACAGGCTTTGAAGGTTTAAGTGGACTATTAAAAAATTCAGTGGAACGTTTTATAACCATTGCCATTCCTTGTTTTGCTATACTGTTTGATAAAGAAAATAAATCCATAGTTCTTACGCTTTGCTAGGCTTGTGGCACTTTGCTCTGATACTCTTTTTGATGGTTTTGTGCTGTAAAATTGCCAAAGAGCTAATTTTTCTTCTTTTCACAACATAGAGTTGATCTTGACCTGCAGATTATTAAATGTGTTTATTAAAGCTGGCATTTCAGAAGAGAGGAATTCTACTTTTGGCTCAGGGGATAAGAAGGTATCTTAACTTTTTCATCAAGTCTTATCAGTTTCTGCTGTTTTAATAGCCCTTTTTTAAAACAATTTTTCATCGCTTTATGAAATTAATGCATTCATTAATTTACATTTTAAATCATAACTGGAATGTTGTTTTTAACATGCCTAAGGACTGAATTTTCCATATAATGTAAATTGAGCACTGCTTAACAGAAGTGCCTTACATGTGAACATGAGTCTTAAAGAAGTCTCATATAATACATATTTGTGGTTATTACTTAAACAGTGTTTTGTTTTTCTTCTACTATAGATTTCTATCTGTGTTAGAATTCTAGTTAGCTATTGACTATAATTGGCAGCAATGGCTTGTGCTTTACAATTAAAAGCACTCAGCTGCAAGATGATGATTGGGGTCACACTCATTACAATCAGTATCTTCCAGTGTGCTCAGAAAGCAGTTTACCAAAATGATGTTGAGTATTTACGAGTACAGAAAACTTTGCTTATTGATGTGATAGCTGCTTGTGCATTTGACCTCCTGCCTTCGATTCTAAGTAAGAAGCCACTCCAAGCCCCCTTGGAAAGGAGGGTTGGCCAAAATCCTGTTCTGAAATTAAGTTGAATTTTTTCATCTACATGTTAAAGTTCAATATGGTAATATTTTTCAAGACCTTCTGACTTTCTTAAGTTTGTAACTAGATGTGCAGTAAGTTGACTTTTCTATGTTGAAGTTATTATTATGGCTACCTCTATGATTGTTTCTGCTACAGGTAAGAGCATTCTCAGGTTTCTATATCTAGCTGGTGCACGGATCCCTATGTTGGTGATTACTTCTAATCTTTTGCTTATGGAAGTTTTTTTCCTCTAGCTGTAGATCTGTAAATGGATCTCAAAGACAATAAACTCACCAAATTTTTGATGTCTAGGCCAAGCATCACTATCACAATTTTAGGGCACATGGCACAGTGTTTCATCAGGTGGGTCAGGCTCGTTAGCAAGTGCTAGGGGAGGCTATATAAGAGCCTCCAGGAGAGCTACTTGGCCATGTGCTGCCCAGGCTTTTCCAGGCTTGATTCCTCAGACCCAATTAAGGTGAGTGAGGGGTGGGTCAGGCTCGTTAGCAAGTGCCAGGGGAGGCTATATAAGAGCCTCCAGGAGAGCTACTTGGCCATGTGCTGCCCAGGCTTTTCCAGGCTTTTCCAGGCTTGATTCCTCAGACCCAATTAAGGTGAGTGAGGGGTGGGTCAGGCTCGTTAGCAAGTGCCAGGGGAGGCTATATAAGAGCCTCCAGGAGAGCTACTTGGCCATTTGCTGCCCAGGCTTTTCCAGGCTTTTCCAGGCTGGATTCCTCCTCAGACCCAATTAAGGTGAGTGAGGGGTGGGTCAGGCTCGT
>NW_020956288.1:1394-5268 GCF_003031625.1 Empidonax traillii | reverse complement strand
GATATGTGATTAAGGCACAGAATTTAGGACAATTGAAGTGAGTTATGCAGTTCTGCTTGCTGCCCCCTACTCTGTGCTGCTGTGGATCATGTGTGGCTGTTCCTGTTGGAGTCCTGAGCTGTGCTCATGAAGAGCCTTTGTGGGGCTCTCCCTCATCCATGCCGTGAGAAGGAAATGAGCTGCAGTTGCATTCTGTGTCTCTCTTTACTCTGTCACCCAAATCTCCGGTGCTTGGATACTCATGGCCAAGATAGAATCTGTGCAAGGATGGAAATGAACAAACCCATCAATCGAGAAGAATCAGAAGGATCTGAAAATACTGCTTTTATATTTTACATGCTTAAATATATATATGTCTGTAGACTCCAGGTGCATTAACATTTAGTAAGAGTTCTTTATTTCCAGTGTATATTAAGAAGTGCAAATGAACCTTTGTTGCTGTCTTTTTAGGAAAAAATATATTATTTAATATGATGCAGATAGAGGTTTTTTTTTTTTTTGCCATAAAACATACCTTAAACTGGTGTGTGCAATCCAGAATTAGAAAAACCCAAAATGTCCATGATCTTTTAATTTGAAAAAGAGAAGCTCAGATTATTACCTGGGTGAATATTCCTGCTTCTGGGAAATGGTTTGGAGATGTAGTTTCTTTTGTGCTTGGAGTGACACCAAAATGTACCTGCTGTATTGAACAATTTAGATTGCAACAGGATCGTTAGGGACATTGATCTGTCCTCTACGTCAGGTAATACCAGAATTCAACTCTGCTTCACTCTTGGACAGGGTCTAAAAGCCTGAGTGTGCTGAATTTCATGTAAGAAATGTAAATTTTTCAGAACAGCTGAGGACATATTTATTTAACAGAGAGGTTTTAAGACCTTTCTTCTCAATTAACTGCATTAACATGGTAGATAATTGCAATGACAGGTGCACTGACAGGCTTTGAAGGTTTAAGTGGACTATTAAAAAATTCAGTGGGACGTTTTATAACCATTGCCATTCCTTGTTTTGCTATACTGTTTGATAAAGAAAATAAATCCATAGTTCTTACGCTTTGCTAGGCTTGTGGCACTTTGCTCTGATACTCTTTTTGATGGTTTTGTGCTGTAAAATTGCCAAAGAGCTAATTTTTCTTCTTTTCACAACATAGAGTTGATCTTGACCTGCAGATTATTAAATGTATTTATTAAAGCTGGCATTTCAGAAGAGAGGAATTCTACTTTTGGCTCAGGGGATAAGAAGGTATCTTAACTTTTTCATCAAGTCTTATAAGTTTCTGCTGTTTTAATAGCCCTTTTTTAAAACAATTTGCTTTATGAAATTAATGCATTCATTAATTTACATTTTAAATCATAACTGGAATGTTGTTTTTAACATGCCTAAGGACTGAATTTTCCATATAATGTAAATTGAGCACTGCTTAACAGAAGTGCCTTACATGTGAACATGAATCTTAAAGAAGTCTCATATAATACATATTTGTGGTTATTACTTAAACAGTGTTTTGTTTTTCTTCTACCATAGATTTCTATCTGTGTTAGAATTCTAGTTAGCTATTGACTATAATTGGCAGCAATGGCTTGTGCTTTACAATTAAAAGCACTCAGCTGCAAGATGATGATTGGGGTCACACTCATTCCAATCAGTATCTTCCAGTGTGCTCAGAAAGCAGTTTACCAAAATGATGTTGAGTATTTATGAGTACAGAAAACTTTGCTTATTTGATGTGATAGCAGCTTGTGCATTTGACCTCCTGCCTTCGATTCTAAGTAAGAAGCCACTCCAAGCCGCCTTGGAAAGGAGGGTTGGCCAAAATCCTGTTCTGAAATTAAGTTGAATTTTTTCATCTACATGTTAAAGTTCAATATGGTAATATTTTTCAAGACCTTCTGACTTTCCTAAGTTTGTAACTAGATGTGCAGTAAGTTGACTTTTCTATGTTGAAGTTATTATTATGGCTACCTCTATGATTGTTTCTGCTACAGGTAAGAGCATTCTCAGGTTTTTATATCTAGCTGGTGCAGGGATCCCTATGTTGGTGATTAGTTCTAATCTTTTGCTTATGGAAGTTTTTTTCCTCTAGCTGTAGATCTGTAAATGGATCTCAAAGACAATAAACTCATCAAATTTTTGATGTCTAGGCCAAGCATCACTATCACAATTTTAGGGCACATGGCACAGTGTTTCATCAGGTCGGTCAGGCTCGTTAGCAAGTGCTAGGGGAGGCTATAAAAGAGCCTCCAGGAGAGCTACTTGGCCATTTGCTGCCCAGGCTTTTCCAGGCTTGATTCCTCCTCAGACCCAATTAAGGTGAGTGAGGGGTGGGTCAGGCTCGTTTGCAAATGCCAGGGGAGGCTATATAAGAGCCTCCAGGAGAGCTACTTGGCCATTTGTTGCCCAGGCTTTTCCAGGCTTTTCCAGGCTTCATTCCTCAGATCCAATTAAGGTGAGTGAGGGGTGGGTCAGGCTTGTTAGCAAGTGCCAGGGGAGGCTATATAAGAGCCTCCAGGAGAGCTACTTGGCCATTTGCTGCATAGGCTTTCCCACGCTTTTCCAGGCTTTCCCAGGCTTGATTCCTCTTCAGACCCAATTAAGGTGAGTGAGGGGTGGGTCAGGCTCGTTAGCAAGTGCTTAGGGAGGCTGTTTAAGAGCCTCCAGGAGCGTGTGGGACCTTCACTCACGCACCCTGCAGGATCAAACTAACAGGGCTGCGACACAGCAATTTCAAGGCATTTCAAGCAGGCAGGGCGCAACCAGCTCACACTTCTTGTAGGTGAGTGTGCTTTTTAAAGCTAGCAATGGTTTCCAGAAAAACAAAAGCCGGTACTGCTGTTAATACTAGGAGTGTGTGTGCTCAGACACTCCCCTCGAAGAAGGATGCAGCCATCCAGGTCTCTGGTTGTGCTGAGTGTCTGAGCCTGGCGTTGGTACCGGAGGATGGTGTAGGAGGTAGCTGTGTACGATGCGAGCAGGTGAGTGTCTTGCTGTGCTGGTAGCAGAACTTAAGGAAGAGGTAGAGAGATTAAGGTGCATTAGGGAGAGTGAAAAGGAAATTGACTGGTGGAGTCAAACCCTTTTGAACCCTAAGGAAGTCCAACAGGAGACGGCCAAGCCCTGCCCCTCCTGCCATAAGGCAGATGGAGCAGACCAAATTGATGGGGGGAATGGAAACAGGTCCCTAATGGGAGAGGTAAAAGAACTCTCTCTCGACCCCCATCACCCCCCAGGGTGCCCTTGAAGAATAGATATGAGACCCTGGACCCAGACAGTCAGGTAGAGGACAGCCAAGAAGATCTCTCTGGAGAGCATCCTGGTTCGGCCCTGTCTAAAAGACGGATTACAACCACAGGTATAAAAAAAAAAAGAAGGGTAGTTGTAGTCGGTGACTCCCTTCTGAGGGGAACTGAGGGCCTTGTATGTCGCCCAGACCCATCCCAGAGGGAAGTATGCTGCCTCCCTGGGGCCAGGGTGAGGGATATTAGTAAGAAACTTCCTGAGTTAATTCAGCCCTCAGACTATTATCCACTGGTGGTAGTCCAGGCTGGCAGTGAGGACATTAATCAAAGAAGTGCCAGGACAATTAAAAAAGACTTTAAAGCACTGGGTCGGTCAGTTCAAGGGACAGGAGCACAGGTGATATTTGCCTCAATTCCTGTACTATCTGGGATGGATGAGGAGTTAAATGAAGAGAGGAGTAAAAAAGCCCAACTCCTCAACAGATGGCTAAAGGATTGGTGCCACCGTCAAAATTTTGAGTTCTTTGACCATGGGGCAAACTCCATGGTACCTAGTCTCTTAAAATCAGATGGGATTCATCTGTCTAGGAAGAAAAAGAGGACTGTAGCCCATAAATTAGCGAGGCTGATCAGGAGGG
>NW_020956288.1:0-1373 GCF_003031625.1 Empidonax traillii | reverse complement strand
ATATAAGAGCCTCCAGGAGAGCTACTTGGCCATGTGCTGCCCAGGCTTTTCCAGGCCTTTCCAGGCTTGATTCCTCCTCAGACCCAATTAAGGTGAGTGAGGGGTGGGTCAGGCTCGTTAGCAAGTGCTAGGGGAGGCTATATAAGAGCCTCCAGGAGAGCTATTTGGCCATGTGCTGCATAGGCTTTCCCAGGCTTTTCCAGGCTTTCCCAGGCTCGATTCCTCCTCAGACCCAATTAAGGTGAGTGAGGGGTGGGTCAGGCTCGTTAGCAAGTGCCAGGGGAGGCAATATAAGAGCCTCCAGGAGAGCTACTTGGCCATTTGCTGCCCAGGCTTTTCCAGGCTTTTCCAGGCTGGATTCCTCCTCAGACCCAATTAAGGTGAGTGAGGGGTGGGTCAGGCTCGTTAGCAAGTGCTAGGGGAGGCTGTGTAAGAGCCTCCAGGAGCGTGAGTGACTCACGCACCCCGCAGGATCAAAGTAACAGGGCTGCGACACAGCAATTTCAAGGCATTTCAAGCAGGCAGGGCGCAACCAGCTCACACTTCTTGTAGGTGAGTATGCTTTTTAAAGCTAGCAATGGTTTCCAGAAAAACAAAAGCCGGTACTGCTGTTAATACTAGGAGTGTGTGTGCTCAGACACTCCCCTCGAAGAAGGATGCAGCCACCCAGGTTTCTGGGTGTGCTGAGTGTCTGAGCCTGGCGTTGGTACCAGAGGATGGTGTAGGAGGTAGCTGTGTACGATGCGAGCAGGTGAGTGACTTGCTGTGCCTGGTAGCAGAACTTAAGGAAGAGGTAGAGAGATTAAGGTGCATTAGGGAGAGTGAAAAGGAAACTGACTGGTGGAGTCAAACCCTTTTGAACCCTAAGGAAGTCCAACAGGAGACGGCCAAGCCCTGCCCCTCCTGCCATAAGGCAGATGGTGCAGACCAAATTGATGGGGGACAATGGAAACAGGTCCCTAATGGGAGAGGTAAAAGAACTCTCTCTCGACCCCCATCACCCCACAGGGTGCCCTTGAAGAATAGATATGAGACCCTGGACCCAGACAGTCAGGTAGAGGACAGCCAAGAAGATCTCTCTGGAGAGCATCCTGGTTCGGCCCTGTCTAAAAGACGGATTACAACCACAGGTATAAAAAAAAAAGAAGGGTAGTTGTAGTCGGTGACTCCCTTTTGAGGGGAACTGAGGGCCCTATATGTCGCCCAGACCCATCCCAGAGGGAAGTATGCTGCCTCCCTGGGGCCAGGGTGAGGGATATTAGTAAGAGACTTCCTGAGTTAATTCAGCCCTCAGACTATTATCCACTGGTGGTAGTCCAGGCTGGCAGTGAGGACATTAATCAAAGAAGTGCCAGGACAATTAAAAAAGACTT
>NW_020956287.1:364033-393979 GCF_003031625.1 Empidonax traillii | reverse complement strand
CAGCAGAGTCTGTTTGAGCTTCTGCTTGGCAGTAGCAGTGGTGCAGCTTCTACCACTCAGACTGCCTGAGCTCTTTGCAGAGAATGTTTGATATTCCATGATGTACATGACTTTTTCTTCTTTTTTTTTCTTAAATCATCTTGGTTAGCTAATAGCTTAGTTCCTCATCAGGGGATAGATCAAAAAAATAAATATGTACCAATAAGCTTTGAGGCTTTAAAGCCAATTTGATACACAGGAAGCCTGAAATTAGGGCAATAAAAGATATTTCTGGTGCTATTTCCTCTTACTAAACACCTCTGCCTATCAGGCAAGTCCCTGTTCAGCTGTTTGCTGATGAATTAATTTGCCCGTAGATCTCAGCTACTTTTTGCAGAGTTGCTCTCTCTCACAGCTGTGGCTCTTTATTGTTTTAAGAGGATTTAAAAAAATATTCCTCGTAGGTGAAATCCTCTATGCAGGAATTTCAGTATAATGCACTCATCTGATGCTGAAGTTCTTCCTTCCTTCTCCAAACACTGCTAATTTAAAATGAGTTTTTATAGAAATATTAATACAGCAGCCAGTAATTGAACAGTGAGGGAATACTGGATTGCCAGTGAGAGGTACAGTAATACACTCTTTAACAGTGGTACAGTTGCTTCAGTGTTGCTCCATTCTACATGTGTAATGCCAGTGATGTCAAAGGAGTTGCTGCTGATTTCCAGCATTCTAGCTTAAATTTCCCAACTAAAAAAAAACCTGAACCTGGCCCAGTACTCTACATTCTGTGCTGGCTTTTGCCCAGGACGGTAAGAGATGTTGGAAACTCAGTCATCTGTATTTACTCAAGAATTTCTTCATGTGTCTCTAAGGTGCAGCAGGGGCAGCAGAAGTGAAGCAGGTTCACCCCCAGCTGAGGTGTCTCAGTTCCCAGGCTGTGAAAGCCCTGCAGTCAGGCAGCTACAGCTCAACTGCTGGAACACTTGGTTTTCTGTACAAATGCACACTTAGTTGTTATGAAGGGGGGGAAAAACCCCGGTTGTGATGAGATTTATTTTGTATAAATAGCCCCGTGCAGTCATTGTTATGCTATTTGGAGATTATTTATTGCATTGTCTTTCAGATTTCAGTGCAGGTGAGGGCTGCAGTTCGCATGTGGGATGGGATGCAGGGTATTTGCTTCCTGTCATTTGTGTAGAGCTGTGGCTTATAAACTGCACATCTGATAGAAAGAAAAAGAGTATCAGGATGACAAGGTTCAAAGCCAACAATTGAGTAACATGAGCAAGGATGCACCTGCTCTTAAAACATGAACTTTGGCAAAGATTCATTTTAAATGGTCAGAATATTTCAGTAGAGCCATGTTCCCCCAGGACCTTCAAGCTGCTTTGCTAAAGACAATGAGGTTTTTTGGTGTAGAGGCAGATATTATCTTTAACAGCCACATTTAGTGGCAACACTAATTCAAGTGATGAAAAAG
This sequence comes from Empidonax traillii, assembly GCF_003031625.1. Classification (NCBI taxonomy): domain Eukaryota; kingdom Metazoa; phylum Chordata; class Aves; order Passeriformes; family Tyrannidae; genus Empidonax; species Empidonax traillii. The sequence continues at coordinate 392,517 of NW_020956287.1, read as the reverse complement.
AGGAGAAACTAAAATTACATTTGCAGCTGCTTGTTCATATGTTTTCCCCCTGCCTTGTCAGGGATGGGTGCATGGCCCCTGTGCTGTAGTTGCAAGGTGAAGATGCTCGTGATGGTCAAGTGTTGGAATTCACTGTCCACGTCACCTCTTCATTTTTCACTGTGAGCACATTTTCTTGGAAACGAGATATCTTGCAAGGAGCTTTATACAACTGATCGCAAAAGTGTAAAGCAGTTTATTTATTTTAACACTAAAAATGCTAGGCTGATCTAGACGCCTGGCTCCGTGTTCCAAATCAGTCCCCATCACTGACGAGTTGAACAGAATTGCTTCACTGTCTCCGAAGAGCAACGTGACATTCCACTCACCTGCTGAGAAAATGGGTTTTCCAGGATTGTGCTGTCAGTTATTGCTCCCCCTGGACACGGGGCCCGGTTGCCTCATGGCTGCCTGTTTCTGTTCTCCCTTTCGTTTCCCTCAGGGGCAGGCACACTTTGCCTGCCTTGCTGTTTAGTAAGAAACCTCTTGCTATTTCTGAACCTTTGAGGAAGTATCTGCCATAGACATGAATTTTGAGAAGGGTCATGAGCAAACTCACTGCCTTGTATTTTGCATGTGTTGCTTTTGCTAAACAGAAGATGGGAAACAGCTGATTTTCCCTAATGAACTTAGGGCTGTAAGTTGAGTTCAACAGGACCCATTTGAAAAGCATTTGAGGAAAACCCAGTATCTTCAGTCTGTTTTGTGTGAGAACAAACTCACAGTTAGCAGATTCTTGCCTTAAATTATGCTTTTGTGGTTCAGAGGTGCTGCAAAGACACTCAGATCAATGAGATTTCGTTGCAGCAGTGGATTGTGAGGATCATGAATGGAAGAACAAAACACCTTCATGCAAAAAGGACCAGTACTTATTTCCTGAAATGAACTTTTTAACCTAAATTTCTTTCTAGATTTGTAATGTGTTTCTATTAGTATTTATTGGAAGAAACTTAGTCAACATGATGTGGTGCTGAAAGGAAGCATTTCACTCTTTTCATTCTGCTTTGTCGTAGATTTGCTTGAATCCTGCAAGGCACTTGTACTGTAAGACAAACTATAAACTGTGTTTATGCATGACATGAGAAGCATCAGCCGTGGCCTGCTGAGTTTGGAAGTAGCAGACCTTTAGGGCAGCGAGTCACAGTACACAAATAAATGTTATGTTGATGCAGCAGCAGAATTTTAAACAAAAACAAATCCTCAGCGGACTGTTTTCCTAACGCTGAGCACATTAACATGGAAGACGGGACCTTCACAACCTTTATCGGGGGAATGAAAATTTCTCAGCCTGGTTTCCTGGATTTCCCCTCCATTGTGTCCTGACCTGGTTTTGTTCTGGACCCATGGGCTCTGCCAGTCCTTCTCCCCTCCTGTGCTGTGCAAGCAAACAGCTCGGGCTGCTCCCAGACCTGGCCCAGCGTGAGCGCAGCAGAGCACTGGGAATGGCAGGGGGGACAGGGAGCAAAGATGGCATGTTTTCTGCCAGCTTCTTAGCCCTGGTTTTTGTAAAATCTTTAGCCTTATAGTCCTGAGCAGCGTCCAGCAGGCAGATAGAAGGAAGCAGAGCCTACTTTTGTTGCCTGTTTCAGCACTCCAGCAGTGTCTTGGTGATCTGCAGTTGGTGGTTGTTTCGGTAATCCCTGCTAAGTTTGGAAGAGGAGGAAACCACCAGTAGAGCCCCAGTAGAGAGCTCTGCTCTTGATTGTGATGCAGGGGTGATGGTGATCATCCTGCAGTGTCCTAGGAATGACTTGCAGAGTCCCCAAGTCCTAGGGATGTTTCTCAAGATCCCCCAAGAAAGCTGACCCCTGTGCTTCCACATATCCCTGCAGGCTCAGGAGTTCATTTTTACAGAGATAGAAAGTGCTGCAGATGAAAAGGGTTGTACTGATGAACTGGAAGTTCCTCATGAAAATGTCAAGGACTAGATCCCTTGAAATCATAAGTGTAGATTGGAGCACTCAGAAAGAGTGTTTGCCTCAGTAACTTTTTAGGTGGCCAGTAGAGCCTTTGCCCCTTCAACTGTTTCCTCTTTAATGACAATGTTTTGGAATAGAAGTAAGATGCAGCTACAGCAAGTCTTCTAATATTCACCACGACCACCTTCTCTCTTTTGGCATCACTTCTGTCATGTCCTGGACCAAATAACTCTCTGATTTTCCAGCTAAATCTATGGGTCTAATAAAAGATCATAGCACTCCCTTCCCCAAAAGAATTGCATGCTACTTGTGTAATGGGTCTTGGAGTCTGTGCCACCAGGTGATTAGAGAAATAGTGCTGGTACAGATGAGTTTAGACCCTAATAAAATAAGTAACATAAAAAAAATCACTTGAGAAGTTTGGGAAACACTGACCTGAATGTCAGAATACCATCTCTGGGAAAGGGGCTGCTTTTTCCAAGCAGGAAATTGTTGGAAAGAAAGTGGTGTTGCCATGTGAACAGGGCAGGCAGCATTAGCTCCATGAGCCTGCTGTTTAATAGCTTGTGTATATCATACTTTTTATTTGAATGATTATGTTGCACCAGATTCTCCTTGCTCCTGAGAAGGTATTGAAAACTGGGAAACAAATAGTTCTGCATCTGCTGAGTTTTCATAATTTGGGAGGAATTGCCTTTTGGAAAGTAGATTACTAAATTTCTAGGACCAAAATCTCTTGTAGCTCTTATTATTACTGGAGGGACTGCTGTTCATGTACATCAAGGCAAATCAGAGGCTGTAGGAGATTTGATGGGCTATCTACAAAATTGACTGCCTGTTTCCCTCTTTGTCTTTTATCCTTTCTCCTCTGTCTTTGCTTTTCTATGGCTTTCTCTCTCCTTTTTTTTTCTTTTTTTAATATTTTTTCTCCCCCCTTCTCTCTCTTTCTCCTGCTCACATTGAGTGATCTTTTCAGACAAGCGTCACAGAAAAGCTGTTTTTTAGATTAACACAGTCTCCACTTTTTTATTGACTGGCCTGTAACAGCTAATGTGATTTGCACTTCTGTATACAGCTGTCTATTATTAGACCCATCATACTGGGACTGATGTACAGGTAACTATTAGTCACCAGCGGAGCTGCTAATTGTGTAGATTAATGGATCATTCCAATTGGATTTGTTGTCTCCAAACAGAGACGTGATTAAAGCAAGGAAAAATCTCTTGCCTGGCTTATGCTTTGAGAATGAGTGACTTTAGCGTGATGTGCCCCCTTGTATAACTCAGATGCCTGATTATTAATGCTCTGCCGTCTCCCCCCACACTGCAGTGGGAGGGCAGCAGCTCTTCCTGCCAACCCTCCTGTCGTTAATCACCAGCAAACACTTCACCTCAGCCAGTTCCCTGCCTGGGCAGTGCTGGGCACTGCAGTTCCTGACCCCGTTGTTGGCAGGGTGGACTGGTTGGTTCTTGCAAAACACCTTTCTGCCACTGGCACCCGTGTCCTGTCCCTTTAATGCAGGAATCTGTTCTTCAGACTTCTCAGACCACACAGCCTCCTCCAGGCTCTCCATATCTAGCTGGAATCTGGACAAGATCTCCTCCCTGTTTAGCAATACAAGAGGTGCAGCATGGTTATAGTACTTGAAATTTATTCAAAAGCATGTTGAAAATCCAGGGCCAAACCCAAATGTAGGGTCTCTGGGCCTCATTAATTAATCTTATTTTTATTGGTGCCTGTTCTATAAAGTGTGAGTGGCTCGTGAGTGCCAGAGAGCCATGGCTAAGCAGGAACAGAGATGTGCCTCTGTTAGTGCTGGAAGTCAGGTAGAAGGACACATTCACTGTCTTCCAAACAAAATACCACAGGCAAAGGCATTCCACAAGCTCCAAGTTTGGTCCAGTGACATCACTTCTTATCAGGTTGTAAGCTGCTGCCAATCCCAACAGGCCAAAGGCAAAAAGCAAAAGCTGAGTATGCACCAGCTGACATGGACATCGCTCAGGAATAGTTCAACTTTTAAAAGCCTTTTATTATCAAGCTGTAACAAAGCTGCTTTGTGCCATAAATACAAAGACATGACCCGCTTCCCCTCGCTCTGTCAGGTGGGTAAGAAAAGTTCCTTTCATCCTTGGTCACAGCACTCCCCAGGGCTCACTGCTTTGTGTGGGAGGCGAGTTAGAAACCATTGACAAAAACAGAGAGGAAAGCCCTCTGCCCTTCTGTGCACAGGTCATGTAGTTTATTGCAGCAGATTCTGTCCTCACCAGCTTCCCTTCAGTCTCACCTGCAGGTATTTGCATCTCTGCTGATGCCTGTGGAAAAGAAAATTCTTTGCTGTCAGTTCAGAAGTGCCCTTTAGGCAGGGGTTGCTAAACCAGTGGAACCTTGAGGTGGAAATCCTTGCCGTGTTCTTTGCTAAACCCTTCTCACTGAATCAGATACGTTGTGGTGTGTTCAGTGCAAATGCAAGTAGGTCCCGACTTCCAGTAGCCAGAGTTACGCTTTACAGGCTGATGTTCGGATCTCTGTCCATTTGTATCTGGCCTGGAGCTTTTTATTGACTTGGCTGCTAAAGTTGTGCAGAGCGGAGGGAAGGGGAAGCCTGACCTAAGTGAAAAGTTCCAGCATTGTTTTGTCTGTGTTTAACCAAATGAAATAGAGTGAACAGGGTAATGTATCCCAGGCACTGTCTGGTGATTTCCATTTCCCTCCTCCACATACTGAGGCTGTTGAACTCATGTGTAGCCCCGTCTCAAGGCTCTGATGTGCCTCAGCTCCAGCAGCGTGAATGTCCCTTTGTTGTTCTTCGCAGTCCTTTGCTGACACACGTCTCGCTGTGCCTGGGCACAGCTGCATCCCAGAGACAGGGGAGCCTTCAAAGAGAGAGCAAATGGACCCTGCTGCAGTCTGCTGGTAGTAACAGATAATTAAGTCTAAAAGTTTCAACAAAGGGAAGACATTTATTGCCAGGCAAAGCCCAACAGCACTGTAGGAAATGTCTTTGGTGGTGCCTGTATGCAACCCTCCTGTCTGTATGGGGAGTTGGTAAATGTTTACATTCTTTAGGTCTTAAAGATAATCAACCACACTGTGTTGATGGGAACCTAGAGGATATAAACTAGTGAAATCAAATTTTATCAAGCCATTTAAGCATAATCTTTTTTTATCTCTGCAGGCATTTCTTCACCGGATCCGCCAGAATGCTGTGGACAAAGCTGAGAAGTACATAACAGAGGAGAATGTTAAGGTATTTCCTCTGTCTTCCTCATTTTCTTGGTAGGGAAAATGATATGCAATGAAAGGCCAGGTTCAGGGATATGAATATCAAATACCCTCTTGTCATATTGATGCTTATTATTAAGCTGGTTCCCTAAGGGAAAGAGCTCATGTTGACAGTTTATCTGTCAATCTGTTTGCCCATTCTTATAGCTGTCATCTTCCAGCAATTTTTCATCTCACCAGCTAATTTCAGTAAAATCTGACAACAGTGCAGTGTTGTCAGAGATACTAACTTTTGGCAAGATTTGTGAAATGGTGAGTAGAGGACAGAGAGGCCATTTCAGCGTCTTCGAGAGGAAAGGCGGGGAATGCACAGTCCTTGTCCATTTTGCCTGACAGTGTTCAGTTAACCAGTTCCTATCTGCTGTCTTCTACTACTGTAAAATTGATAGGGCTTGTGAAAAGGAGGCAGGAATATTCCTTTGTGTTCTAGTGGAAAGGAATTTGGGTTCGTGTGGGAGTGCTGGTTCCTGCATTTCCTGGCCCGCTGTTCCCTGGCTGTGCCAGGTGCCGAGCAGGGCTCCAGTCCTGCTCTGCCTGTCACGCCAGCAAGGAGAGCTGTTGGCTGGCTGGCATCAGAAAGGGCTGGGAGCAAGACTGATGGCAGCTTTGTGGAGCTCAGCTTCTTGCTGTCTACAGATTTGGAAATCCCCAGTCCCCAAAAACTCACTGTCCAGTGTCTGAAGTAAATTTGAGGCTGGCTGAAGAAAAAGTAGACAAGTGATCAGTGACAATAGATCAGTGCAAAAAGTGTGTCTGCTTGCAAATAAACCTACACAACTATTTGCCAATTTGTCAAGCAGCTGCTGATGAAAATTATTATCCTATCATTATTCATATATCATCAAAATGAATATTAATTATGACTGCCATATAATCAGATACAGTGCCCACAAAGCCTCTGCAGAAGAATTCATATTTTTTCTGCTGATTTAAGTGTATTTGTATTTGAAGTTTCATCACACTTCTCTGGGGAAGTACCAATTCATTTTGTGTTATTCTGGAAGTGCTTAGGGGGTCTTTTTGAGGCCACTGTGAGGCCTCATTTATTCTAGTTATTACAATACCCAGCCTTCCATAACAGAGCTTCTCTTCAGTAAAAAAGGGCCTGTGCCTATTGCTGGTGAAACAGAATCACAAAGGCACAGTTTTCCTGATCAGAGGAGTATATTCAATATTATCTCCTCTTTCCACCCTCCATCTCCCACTATGCCAAATAATTTAATTGTTTTTCCTGCAGTTCGAAGATACTTGTTCTTTTTTTCCCCTTATTCTTTTCTCCTTTCTTACTGGTAGATGCAGGGAAAGCAAGGTGGTGTTGGGACTTGTAATAATCTCCCTGCTGATATTAGGTGTCTCGAGTCACCAGAGAGCTGTGAGGTGGCTGATGGTAGCAGACACTGTAAAAATGATTTGGCAGCTTATGTAAGGAGAAACCTGTCTTTTCCTCCCTTTCTTCATGCAGCAGAAATGTCTGGAGGAAAATACAGGGTATTCTGGCAGTCACTCACCTCTGAGCAAAAGGAGAAAGTACTCTTTAGGCTAATTTGGGTTATTGCTCCCACTATGATTTTTGCAGGTTTCTCCTACGGCTGGAGCTCAGCACGGGAGGTTTCAGTAATCTTTGGCCACTGTAGCCCCTTCCAGAAGGGCTGCACTGAGTCCTGTGCCAGGCCCAGATTTTACAAGTGCTCCAGTGATTAACAGCTGCAACCACATCAAACCAAAGAAATTGTTTTTAGTTTATATGCTGTCTCACGTGGGAATAACTCTCGTGATCTGTTCTCGCTGTGCTGTCACCTCCCTGATGCAGCAGGTTGAGGGCAGTGCAGTGGGAAGGTGGGCACAAGGGTGGGAAGTGCCTTAGACACAGGAGCACGTGCAATCAAGGTCTGTCTGCTGCCCTGATTTTCAAATGACTCTTGTCTGCAAATTCTGCTGCAAGCAGAGCTCTGCTGATCACCACAGAACTCATTAGATTGCACAGATACTCCTTGGATCAAAAAGCACCCCCCGAAGGCTGCTCCTGAAGGATCAAATCATCCCCGACAGATGTTTTCCTCTTGCTTGTTAATCCCCTTTTGGCACAGCTTCTGGCAAAGCCACGCAGGCAGGGGCTGCCCTGTCATCACATCGCTTCCAGCCATGTGACAGAACCATGGTAGGCTCTGCTGGAATTAGCACAGGAAGTTTTCTGGGAGCAGGTTTGTAGCTCCCAGGCCTTTTCTTGGGTTCAGAGCCCATCAGTGCAAATTCAGTGCATTGGGATATTTTAGTTTATTGAGGGCTAGAAAGGAGCTCTGAGGCACAAGTGTGCATTCATGATGTATCTCAGCATTCCTGAAGGGAGAGGAGAGCAGACAAGGAACATGCAACAGGCTTTGCTCTGCACACACATCCAGCTTGCAGGAGTTTGAGGGAAATACTCTGTCTGTCCTTGAATAACAGAGGGTAGAGAGCTGAACCTGGGCACCTGCAGAGAGGAAGGCTCCTTGAATTTGTATTCTACTCTACGCCTGCTAAACCAGAGAGAAACTGGTTATAAACCAGGAAGTGAGGTTTAATTCCTATGACTAGATTTAATTTACTGATTATTGTTACTCTAAATTGATGCCACATCATCAGCCACCAGGCTGAGTCAGTGTCATGTCTGGTGAATAAATTCCAGTGTATAAAGCTGAAGTGTTGAGTGTTAGGGGAGGCATTTTGGGAATTGTTTGAAAGATATGAGAATTGATCACTTCCCACACCAAATGCCAGGAAGGTGAAGGCTGGCTCTGTCAGGCTGCAGACTGTGGGGTTCAGAGAATTGTCTCCCACTCTCTGAGCCAGACCTGGGAGTCTCCTTCCAAAGTGAAAGCTGGTTTGACTGCACTGCAGATCTTCTCTTTGCAAGTGTTGTAATTAAAGCAGAGTGGTAGAAACATTGTCTGCAACGTGTGTGTCACTGCAGACTCCAGGATTTCCTCTGCCCTTTCAGGCTTCCCTCCAGTGGCTGCCAGCGCTGGTGGCTGTCACTGCACATCAGCACTTCTCCCCCTCTGTAGGTACCCTTCCATCTCCTACGTGTGGATTCACACTTTCTTCTCCTATTTTGCATGAAAACGATTAAGACTTAATAAATTTAATGTGTTTATAGCAACTTTCACCCTGGCAGTTTATTCCCCTTAGCCCGCATATATTCCAGTCCCAGAGATCACATAACTGTCACAATTACCTTTTAGTACAGGGCTGAACCAGGGGCCTCTCTGTGCTTTGGATCCTATCATGGCAAGTCTAGAGCCACAATATTTTGGTGCTGCTACTTAACCAAACACTCTGAGATGTATTAAAAGCTAGCCATGTTTTTCTTGTTATATTTCAGATCTTATTTTCTAACATTGAAGACATTCTTGGTGTTCACAAGGAGTTCCTGGCTGCCCTGGAATTTTGTTTACAACCAGAACCTCAGTCTCAGCATGAACTGGGAAATGTTTTCTTAAAATTTGTAAGTACAATGACTTAATGCTATCTGAAAATGCAGTTTCCTGTCAGAAGCTCTCCTGCCCCTTAGTAAGTCCTAATCTCTAAGGCTTGTAGCAATACTATGACAATGTATGTCATGTATGAAAGTTGTAGGTAGGGTGGGAAAAAATTTGTGAATGAGAACTTGTGAATTAGAACAATGGACACCACGAACTCAGCTAAACAATGATGTATTTTTAGAAACTCTTCCTTTTTCCATTGATTTTTTTCCTTTTTTTTTTTTCCTCACCCAGCTGATCACATTATATTGCTGAGAATTTGCCTGCTTTGGTTCCAAATTTTTCAAAAAGCAGCTCAGTCTCAAGTAAATGAATAATCTTTGTGTGTATTGTAAAATTTTAAATAATTGAAACCCATAAAGATCAAAATTAAACCCAATGGACAGTACATCATTTACAGTAGTTGGTGTCTGTGCATACGCTTGTTTGTAAATGAAAGGTGGTGAGAGAGGGTTTATCTTGCTGAAATGAAGCACAAGTTACAACACCCAGCCTTTGAGCATGGAACAACTGAGTACCTGCACTCTGTAGCTCCAAAATAAATCCAGTGTGGCTTTTGAACTCCTACTGCAGGCTCAGGAATGCCAGACACAGGAGGGAAGGCACTCCTGCGACACAAATTCACTCTGCCAGGTAGTTTAGGACATTTTGGCAAGTTACTTCTGTATCATCTGGCTTTGTGCCTGACAGCTGGTACTTGTTCTGCTGTACAGCCACAACATGATCTTGTGTCCATCCTCATCTGCTCTGAGGTGCTCCCTGATCCAGGAGAGCACAGACCCACAACAGGGACCCTGCAACTGCAGCTGCTGCTCCTGCACTGCCTCTCTCCTTGTCACTTGTTTCTTATGCTGTGGAACTGTTCCTGGGGTAGATTTTTGGGTTCTTTCTCACTTGGCCTGATTTCAGTCACATGCATGTGCCATCCTCTTGACTAAGGTGTGTATGGAGCATGTATCTGCAATTGGTATTTGCAAAACCAATTACATACACCAAGTTACAGGCTGGACTAATTTAAATGCAAAGTTACCTAATTTACATGTAAAATAATTAGAAATTGCACATTTTTTTTCACTTGGAGCAGCCCTCCTGAGATGTCTGAAAATTAGAAAGCAAGTACATAATAGCCATCTCTTCAAATTCTTATTAATTCCACCAAGCCACAGGCCTGTTTCCTATCAAAATGTGTTCTATTAGGCTCTCATAATCAGAATTCATGCTTTCACAGTTCATCAGCTTTGAGTGGGCAGCAGTTCTACAGCCATTCATTACTTGGAGCTTTACCAGCTACTCTCCTTGTTTGAGTTTTATTTATGCTGTGACAATTATTAAAATAGTATTGGAAAGTGGGTTACTGAGACCATGCCCCAGAATTGTATCAGGTGTGAGAAACGACTGTCAGCTGCTGAAAAACTTCTTGGTGACTCAGTTAAAGCCTTGACCACCCACTGGAATCATGGCTATGAACAAGATATACTGTATTAATATATTAATATTCAATAGGGAGACTGTCAGAACTAGAGGGTGACGCTGTCAGATTGGCTGCTGTGTTGGAGTGGTGCTGAAAAACCCGAAATGTTTGCTTCCAGTTGTTGGACTGACTGCAAGGCCTGAGATATGTAGTCACTGGTGCTGTTTTCTTGTATATGAACATACCATTTTGCATTTATTACTACTAAATCACAATTATAAATTATAATTATGCAGTATTCCTTACCTATCCAACATGCAGCAATACAGGAATTATGAAATGCAGTGCATAGGAGTGAGTGCTGGTGAGAATTGGTCTTCTGATAGTGGGACTGAGTGAGCTCACGTCACTGTCTGTGGAGTGAAGTGCCAATAATGGACACCCCAAGTGTTTCATGATCCCCTTGGGGAGAAGCAGCTTGTGCACATGGAAGTAGAACATATATTTAATTCAGAATATATGGAAAAAGCTGGTCTCATCCATAATTTCCTTAAGGAAATATAGGAAAACCATTAGGAGCAGTGTGGAACCTCTAGTCTGAGTAAGGAATAGTCAAGGCAGGGAGAGCACATCCACTGACTGTGCAGTGACCACAGCTCAGCTGTGCAGGTCAGGAAGACGTGACTGTGGAGCAGGAGGGCAGGGAATTGCCAGATTCTTCCCTTCTGATATTGCCAGAGGTTTGGTGACGTAATAGCTGGAAATTAGTTCAAGGGAAATGTGTTTTATGCTGATGTTTTAGGAGCAGTGTTGCACGAGTGATCAGTTTTACTGTCTAAGTCATCAGGGATCTTGTTTTGTTGAGGATTATGTCTTCTGTTTTGGTTTTTCATGTTGACAAAATTGGTTTCAGCCTGCTTTGAAACAAGAAAATGCCATGCCTTGTTAAAAATATGCCCAAATAAAATGGTTAGAGTTTCCCAAATGCTTTACTTGTTTTTTTTCTAGTTAGAACTGTTTTCAAATTTGTACTAATTTGTGGGCAGTTCTAATGGACCCAAAATAACATATTGGGAGAATAGACTATTGGTTAAAGATTTATTTTAACTGAACAAAGAACAGTGCAGACTTAGCAAAACCAGGAGGTCTTGCTGTGTATCCAGCAGATTTGCTGAGTAAGAAGGTACCATTTTTATGTGTGCACATCTCTGACCATAATTGCACTTTAATCTAGAGTAACTGCAGGTTCAGAATTCCTCAGCTAACATCTGTAATTAGGTAACTGATAATTTCCTCCCCAGGCAAGGGGAGAGCCCAGGACTGACTGTCACCCCGAGAGGAAATTAAACACTAGAGCCACTGAGTCATTCAAAGCGTAGTTCTCATATTTGTGGGTCGCCGGCGTGTGGCACAGCTGGGGAGGGCTCTGGGGTGTGTGCAGTTATTGCTCTGTCTTGAGCTTTAGCAAAGGGATTTTGTCATGATCTAAATATAACCCCCCAAACTCCAGGCACTCAGAGCTGCAGTCAGAAACCTGGGCAGTGACATTTTGCGTGCGCTGATGCAGTGGATGCTGTTGTGTTAATGGCTCTATTTTTAGTTTCAAGCACGGTGCTTGTGTGCTTCCTTGGAGCTGAGAAGAGGTGAGAGGAGAATATGTGGGAGAAACTTGGATATCTGTTTTATTGTGTAACTCTAGTTTTTGTGGTTGACAGCAATCCTATTGACTTTTCTCTATTGTGTTATGGACCCAGCCCTGCCTTTTCCTGCATCTGGTGATCAGAGCCTTTGTTTCTCTGCAGCTTTCCAATATTCCCAGTATTCCCAGTAGCAACTGAACAGCTGCTGCTGAAGGATAAAAGTCTTGCACGTGTGCATTCCAGCTCTTGGCACCCTACCCTTTGTGGCTGCTGTTTTATTTGCTTTGTACTATTGTTCTTGTGTTTGGGCATACATATATTTATTCTCAGTTCTTTCTCTGGAAGTACAAGGAGGGGAATACATTTCATCAGATCAGTGATAAACCAAACCCCAAAGTGTTTTGCAGTCTCTGTGCATGTACATCTACCTCTGAGCATCTGACCAGAATGTCAAATTCTCCTCAGCTAACATTAACTCAATTTCTTTTCCATGTGACAGTAGCAAAGGGAATAGCCAGGCAGTGCAGCTGTATTCCCATGGATTCATGTTACAGAACCCCTTCAGTTGGCAGTAGTTTTTTCCTTGGATCAGTATGAGCTATCTTAAAAGCAGTTTGATGCTGCAGAGATCTTCATCTGACTCAGGAAGGTTTAGGAGTTCTAGGAGGCAAATCAAAACTCAAAGCAATTAACTTCCAAGTCCTGGGGAGATGAAGAGGTCCAGGTAGAGTGTTTTCAGACCGGGATCCTGATGTGAATGCAGTAGCAAACTATGGAGGGCATTGGCTGCACGGCTTGGTGCCCTTGAGGTGTAGCTCTGGACGGCCTCACATATTACCCCTGACAGAGTTCCACACTAATGCACTGAACTGACTTCTGATATGCAAAGTAGCCTGTCTGGGTGCTCTGCATGGCACTGCATTGTGATTAAATGTGGAAAATAAACTGCTATTGTGAGAAACACCCAAAAAATGATGGTTTTTTTTTTTTTTTTGGCTTCTGAATTGTTCAACCTACCTAAAGCCTATTGCAATCTCGTGACCCTCTTTTATTCTGGCGGATGCAATGCTGGAACCCCAGAACATTGCTGCTGAAAGTTCAGCCAGTCCCACCAGCCTTTAGAGGACCAGCTCACCTTTTACCTCATCTGCTCAGGCATGGAAATATTTGTTACTCTTTCTTTTTTGAATCACTCCAGTGTTTCCAGATACCTTGTGTTTGCAATGGGTTCAGCACCTCTGATCACTTTAGATAGAAGAAGTAGCACTATCTTTCAATCTGGAGCTCAGCAGAGCAGAACTTGCTGCCCCTGAGCTGCCAGCTGACCCTTGTTTCTTACCAGGGGATTTCCTTCCAGCATGTGCTGGTGGGGGTACCTCAATCTAGTTCTGAAGCTGCCTTTCCATTTCTTTAAATATGCTGGTTATTCTGTGTGTATTTCATGAAATTCTTCCAGGTAGGGAAACTATTATGGACAGCTGTTTGGTGGTGTCTGCCACTTGTTTCAGAACACAAAGTGAACCAACCAGTTCAGTGGGGCTTGACCCTTACCCCTGAAAGGCAGGGAGTTTCCAGCTGGTTGCTTTGTGTTATAGTTCCCCTCCAGGTCTCTGAGCTTCTTCCAGGCCTTGGTTCTTCCCAGCCACCTGTGTTTCTTCCTCCTTTAGGAGTGGTCAGCACAGCTCAGAAATATCAGCCCTCTTGCTCCTGGTTACTCTCATGGAACATCCTAACACACAGACAAGTATCCCTGAGATAGCAAAATCCCTCCTTTCAGCAAAGAATACTCGTGATCTCAGTGATGTTTTAAGAGAAGTTCTGGAAATCTCAGTGCTCAGAAAGCTGCTGTTGACTTACAGCAGAGTTAAGCCAGGAGTCAGTGGAACACCTGTATACATTATTCACATTAGAGGAGTGTCACATGCTTCATGAGAACTCCAACCCTAATGCCACCTGGAGTGCACCCCTGTTTGTAAAGAATTTGGTATCAGACTGTGGCAAAATACCCTCTCAAGTTGTGTCTGAGTCAACAAGTTGCTCCGTTTTTCCCTGCAGAAAGACAAATTCTTTGTGTACGAGGAGTACTGCAGCAACCACGAGAAAGCACTCAGACTGCTGATGGAATTGAACAAGATCCCAACAGTGAGAACATTCCTGCTGGTAAGCACCTTCTCTAGCACTCTTGACTTAACAATCTGACTTTGCCCTGCACTCATAACAACCCTTTGGTATCCCAGGAATGCTGGACACTTTGCAGGTGGTATCCATTCCAGGTATGGAGCGCTCAGGGTGGGTGGATGTTGAGGTAGCTGGTGAGTTGAGGCACAGAACTGTGCACTCCTCTGGTGTGAGTGACTGCAGTGGAAACAGGGAAGGTTTTTTTTCTATGATTTTTTTTTTTTTAGAGAAGCAACAGAAAAAAATGAGCACAGATTGTTAAAAGAGTAATGCAATAAGTCAGCAGCAGGACTAATTCCCATTGGATTTGATTCCCTGCTCAGTTCTCTAACCAATTTACCATCTGCAGGCTCACCAGAAAATTGTGGCCTGCTTCTGACACCTTTTTCCCCATGAGTCCAGTTGTGGGCAGGAAATGTAGTCTGAATGAATTTGTTTTGACTGCATCATTGCTGCTTATACCAAAAGTGCCTCTTAAGAATCTGGGCTGAGAGGAGAAACAACCAGTGGATAATGCCTTCTGCCCAACATTCCTTATTTTTCTTTCTTGGTCGTTTCTTCTCTTTCCTTTCACCCCCTTTCTGCTTGATTTTTGAATGTCTTGTTTTCCTGCCTGTGGATGCATGGCATTTGGATTGGGGTTGGCACATAGGTGAGGCACGTCAACTTTTTTCCCAGTAAATTTATGAACTAAAAGGCTGTCCTTTTGCCAAGGACCTACTCTTCTTTCTGCTCTTCTTTTTTTAACTTTTTGCCAAAGGTCTGCTCTTTCCCAATATAGTACAGCAAAAGAAAACTTCTGCATAAATGTCAGTCACAAGCAGGGCCAGAGCATTCCTTTAGCCACAAAATACAGGCCTCAGAGGGAGCAGCAGGGACAAGCCCTCGTGCTGGTGGGTAGGCAGAGTCTCTTTGTCATGTCTGAGTTTAAATGAACCTTGTCAAGCCATTACTCTGAGTCACCAAATGACCCTTTCCTTGTTCATGGATTCTCTGGGTGCTTCTGTTGGGGGAAATTAATGAGAAGGAGGAGGGAAAAGTACACGTAAACGCTGTCCTTCCCAACATTCAGAACGTTCTCCACTTCCACTGGACTGACAAAGCCTCCTGTCTGTGTTACTGGCAGCAACTGGCAAGCTGATTACAAGGCACACGGAAGATGTCACACTGTCTGCTGTGGGTTGCTGCAGCACCTGAATCCAGGAGAGTCTTAAAATAGCAGTAAATATGGGAAGAGAGGCTGCACTGAAGTGTCTACTTTGCTGTGGCTGCTGTAATGTCTTTCAAGCCTCCCTTCCCTTCTCCACTGCCCCCTAAAGCCACGGCTGTAATGCCACTGTGCAGGGAGGGCAGAGTTAAAATACAAAGCTTTGCTTGTGAGGGTGGATTTGGCCCGATTGCCCCCTCACAGCTGCTGAAAGAGAAAATGTGGGAATGTGTTTGAAAAATCAGTAAGTGTTAAAGGGCAGTTTTGAGCCCAGAGCTACAGAGAGGGCTGAAAGAAGACATGGGAAGGACTGAATCACTCGAGACTTGGAAAATTGGACAGGGAGCATTGTGAGCTGGTAGCCAACGCCACAGATCTAGAATAGCCTGGGGAAGGGTTATTTTACAGGCAATTGTCTGTAAAAATACCAGTCAGGACTGATGAGATTTTATGTACGATGTCTGTGAACATTCCTTGAAGAGGACTGTTGAACTACAGCCAAAAACCCACTGAATTTCAGAATGTGTCTGAGCCACGGCACACATTTCTCAGGGAAAAATGTTACTGGTGGTGCCCCAAAACGGGCCCTTCTTGCCTGAACTGCATTTAAACTTCAGCTTCTGTGGACAGGACAGGTTTGCAGCTGGGGTGATTTTTTGGAGCAAAGTCCATATTCCTGATTGAACATAGGAATGTGGAGTAGTTTATATAAAATAGATTTGAAGTCTGTCTGAATCCAGTATCTGTCTCTGGGAGCTGCCAATAGCAGAATCTTCAGGGAAATGTATAAAAAGCTTACAGTAGGTTAGTATTCATTTGTCACACAGATTATAGATTACTGTGACAAAATAAGGACAGATCAAGGACTAGAAATGTTTTTTTTCCCCCAGTTCTTATACTCCCCTTCTATGTCAATCCTGAGAAATGAATGTCCATAACTTGTTGGGAAGTTCACGTGTGCTGGTTTAGGCAGCCAGTGCACCCAGGCTGTTTGTCCAGCTGTGCTCAGGCATAATGTTTTGCCAGAGAATTGGTGGACGTGATGCAGATGAGTAATTTGTTCCAATTCCAGTTCAGTTTCCTTCAGGCATAAGGACTGAGCTAGAGTAAATGCCATGATTGCTGGTTGGTAGGCTTTATTTTAGCCTTCGAGAGTTTGCTGGACCAATAATGTGAAACCAGTGAACAAAACCAGATGGTCATACCGGTTGTGGGGGGTAGGTTGGATTCTTTCAGGTGGTGGTGCATCCAGGTTTACTGATTGCCATTGTTTTGTTGTGACAGTTTTTGAGCCACCAGCTGTATAATATTTCTCTGGGATGATAGCTTTGTGCACAGCCATTGTTATCCACAGCAGATTTTCTTCTCTTGATGCCTGCAGAACTTTACAGAGTTGATGGCTCTATGTCAGGGGTAAATGAAGTGCCATTTCCTGTACCTTAGGTTTGACAAAGTGTTTTGTGACTTAAATGCATGTTGTAGGAATACAAAATCATGTCAAAGAGCACCTGAAAGCTTTGTATCTGAGGTAACATTTCTTTCCTTTTTTGATTATAGGGTTGTATGCTTTTGGGAGGCAGAAAGACGACAGACATTCCACTGGAGGGTTATCTGCTGACTCCAATTCAGAGAATTTGCAAATATCCACTTCTGCTTAAGGTAAACCAAAGAAAGTATTTCTCCAGGTGGTTGTTTTATTCTTTGAATGATTCTGCATTTTTTTTAGCCCTGACTTTTGTTGCCACTGCTGCTTTCCTGAAGGTTGGATCTTCCCTGAAGAAAATGTGTTTTTATGGGTACAGGGGAAAAGATGCCTGATGCTGACAGGGTACTAAATCCTATAATGGTCTAGGTAGACCAGACAGGGTAAATAACCAAAGCCTTTTGAATTCAGTTCTCTTCAGATGTTACTAAGGCTTGTGAGGGCTATTTCAGCCACTTCCTGTAAAGCTTTGTTCAGCCAGAACTGTGCCAGCATTCCGAGGGACTGGGTGGGGGTGGACTGTAAACTGGATACGTCTTTCATCACAGTATATCTACTTTGAGTGTGTTTAGGTCAGTAATGATCAAAATCCTGCATCATCTGACAGCTGTTTGTCAGCTTGTTTGAAAACTGTTTGGTTGTCTCAGATGATTCCCAGTGGAGAGATGTGATTGCAGAAACAAGTGCTGTAAGTGGCAGTAATTGGCCCCCGTGTTGGTATTCTTACCATAGCAACTAAAGAATAAAAGACCTGAAGAGAGCTAAGTTGCTTCTCATCCTTCTAGGTCAGGACAAGGAGAGGGAAAAGGAGAAAGCAGTTTTTGGGAGAGCTTGCATCACCAGTGACCTTGTGGGCACACTGTGGCTGACAGCCATCAGTGTTCTGTGATGTCAGTCCATTGCTCAGCCAGAGTAACACAGCATTTACTAAAAGGAAATTTATTAAATAAAGGAAGAGCTTCCCTCATTCTTGGAAAGAAAGGTCCCTTTCTGAGTTCTGGAAGAAAGTAAGAGCTCTGTGCTGAGCTGGTGCTCTTGGTCCCTGGCTGAGCCCATGAACCAGCTGTGTCATGTGCAGCTGTTGCAGTGCTGGGCCCTTCCCCTCCCCAGGTGAAGGGATTTCATAGGTATGAGCTGTTTGGCTCAAGACTCACCTGCTATTCCACTGAAAATTGTAAATTGCTCGTTTCATCTGGTAAATCTTTAAATGATTTATTTTCATCCAACTGCAACTTTCAGAGCCAAATTTTCAAAGCGTGTCTTTCCTACAGGTGGAGTCATTCTGTCACCTGCACAGTTATCTAAAAGCAATCTTTGAGCAGTTTTCTCCCAAAATTTCATGAACTTTTTGGATGAAATAAGAAATCCCTGTTAGCACACCGTATTTCTTACCTTTTGCTCTGTGTCCTTGATGAGCTGCTGGTGGCTCTGAAGTCAGTGCCGTTTCACGTGTTGGGTCTGACCCTGCAGGGTGGAGACCATCAGTCATCTCTTGAGCATGGTTTGGGGATTTCTCCTCTAAGCCATGCACATGCATGGCTGTCTTAGAGAACTCCCTCTCTTACTTCTGTGCCTCAGTGCCTCTGCTTTTTCTCTTTTTAGCATTACTGTGTTGCTGAATCACCTATTGCTGATTAGACCTGCTTAATTTCTAAGATCTCTGGGAAGCACGAATGACTGCTAGGCTTTTATCAGTTTGGATAATCTGTAGACCTTTCTGTCTGCTGGCAGGAACTTGACTGGCAAATTGAAATTTCTACTTTGTTTTAAAAGCTCTTCAAAATACTAAAATGACAAAAGCTGCCAATAGTATAAATTCTTCTGAAATTTCAGGGCTTTTACTCAAATCCCACAAGAATGCTGACTACAGAAACACACCTAAAAGAAATGCACACCTTTGATTATGAGGTAGTAGCATCATTGATGCAATGACACTTTGGTGTTCTTCACCTTAACTTCTCCCATTCCTTGGTGTCATTCCAGGGCAGGTCTTTCAGCAAGAGCTCTGACCAAGCACCTCCTGATGCTGCATCCCATTCTTCTGTGGCCTTCTTTCTGTATCCAGGCCGATAGAAATGACACACTGTTCACTATTTGAAATTTCCTGGACAGGAAATACAAACTTTTAAAAAAAGCTGAGGGGAATAAGGTTTTGATAAGGCAACAAATCTGCCTCAGTCAGTGAGATTATGCCACGACTAGAGGTTGTTCAGCTAAGGAAATACCGATGACTATTAGAAATTCTGCTGGATTCTGATTCTCAAAGTTACTGAATTCATAGTGAATAAACTGTGTCCTGGTCAAGACTTGTTTGATACTTTCTAGCACAAAATTACCAGGGTGGACACAAATGTCTCAGACATGAGAACAGCTCAGGGAAAATACAGGCGTGTTCTGTTCATGCTGACCAGGAAAATGGAGCTTTCCGAGCAAGGAAAAAAAAGATAGATTTAAAAATAGCACAACCCTCAATTTAAGTGTTTGCTCTCCCTTTGCAACTGAACTGCAGTTATTGCTCCTGAAATAGCTGTTTTGTATTCATGGGGATTGGATCTTATTTTATCTGATTCCCAGGGCAAACAGATACTGTTGCATTCCACCTGATGAGAGAAGTGAAAGACCAGAGCTAGCCTACTTTCCTCTTTTACCTTTGTTTTTAGCAAGAGTTTGTGAACATCCAGATTTCCTGGTAACTTTGATATGACCTTGTTTAGCATAAGTGTTTAGTGTAGCTGAGTAGTAGGTTTGGTAAAATTGGTATCCACCATGGAATTCAGGCTTGTCTGTGTTTGAAAGACAACGGGAGCAGCAGAGCAGGGCACATCTTTGAAATGCTGAACTGTTTTTTTATTAATGTCTTATGTGAGTATTCCTCTTCAGAATAATAGCATCTGGCACAGAGCTGATTTGGGTTACCTAATGAGGAATAATATGCTGGAATATCTCCAAGTGCAGATACACTTTAGGCATATATTGCAATAATTTCCAAAAGCTTATGGCATCCTGCAACTGGTGACCTTATGTTTTCTCATCCTCTGAGGAAACTATTTGGGTTTTTTTGACTAGCAAATGGTGGAGATAGGACAATGATTCAGATGATGGTGATTGATAAATTTCAGTTCTATTTGTAGTTTCCCAGCTTTTGTATCTCAAGCATTGCAGCTTTGGAGTGGCTGACTGTAAACAGTTTTGGGGTTTTTGTTGTTGTTGTTGTTTTTTGTTTGTTTGTTGTGTTTTTTGTGGTTTGTGCATTTCTTTTGGTTTTGTTTTTTTTTTTTTTGAGTTTGAACATTTGGGTTTCTTTCTTTCTGACTATTTTGCAAGCCTTTTATATGTTTTGAAGGCTGAGACTCCAACCTAGCTATGGCATTTCATAATCTCTGTACAAACAGAGGGGTAATGGTATTAATATTTTTGCCCCTAATACAGTTCTTACCTGCTTCAGACAGCATGCAAGAAAATTAGTGTAGAAGTTGCTGGTCAGTAAATGACGTCCTTTTAATTGAGGAAGGGGCTTGGACTAGGCTCAAACAAAACTAAACTGTGCTGGGCACTGTGATTTGGGAAGAGGAAAGGAAGCAGAGGCAAACAGATGCACAGACCTTGAGGGCATAAACTGTGTGAGCCACTTGGAAGCAGCCAGAGAGTTCCCTGGTGTTCCAGCAGAATGGTTTGGATGAAGGCAGCTCTGTCCCACTCCAGGTAACCTGGGGGACTCTACTATCTAGTCTGAACCCTACTGCTGAAGAGCAAAAGCAGCTGTTCTGTAAACCAGGCTCTGAACAAAAATAGCCTTTTTTTCCTTAATAAAGAGCATTTATGTCAGCCAGAAGCAAACCCTGGGGGAGTGGTGATCATGAGTTAATCACACCATCGGGTGGGGATTAGGCAGTCACTTCTGTCTCCTTCCTCCCAGCTCTGTAGAGGAATGTGCAGCACATGATTGGAGCACCCCACGGCTCCCCAGAGCCCCGAGCTGTCCCAGGGCCTGTGCCCTGTCTGAGCCCTGCTCTGTTAGGGAATTGCTCAGACTCCAGCCAGAAATGCACATTCCACCTCTGATCCTTTAGAAATATCTCAGTGTGTACACAACTCCAGGGACGATTAGGGCAGTAATTGTGTATTGCTTCATGTGGGAAAGAGCCACTGGCCCTGGGAGGGAAGAAAAGCCTGGATGCAAAGAGCAGTGAGGGGATTCAGAATCCCCTTGGAAAGGAAAGCCCAGCAGCGAGGCACACACAGGCTCAGTAAATCACTGCCTGGACCTGGGAAGGGAAGGATGGGAAGCTGGTGGTGTGGATGCAGAACAGGATGAAGGAAGGTTAACTCCCTGTCTCCCTCCTCTCCATTCGTCTCAGAGCTGTTCAAGAAACAGAACCTTCTATTTTTCTACTTGGCCATAATTGAACCCATTGGGGGTTTGGCTTTCTTTTTCTTTTTTTTCCCCCCAAAGAAAAGTGGTGTTGCTCTCAGATTCATGACATTGTGTGGTTAAATCCAGCTCTCTCTGTAGCACAGCATTAAAAACTGCCGATGCCCTACAGAGCTGTAAGGAACACTGCCAGTTTATAAATCATACTGCTGTCTTCCACACATTCTATATATAACCACAAATAGCTGCTAATATTTATAAAACTGGAAACATGTTTTTGTTGCATTTTAATTTAGCATATCTCGTAGGTTTGATGGCACATTAAATCTAGTCTTTTTATCTGATTTATCGTTGCTTGTCAAGTATTTACCCTGCAGAGACATTGACATAAATTACAAATTTTAAAAATATGCAGAATTAAAAAACTGCTGTGATTGGCAGGTCCACAGATGAAACTTGATGTAACATTTATTTTCTGATTAGTTTAAGTGTAAAATAGATTTTAATACAAGCATATAATTACAAACTGTAAAATACAAATGTAAAACTCCCAGGAACATTTATATTCGCTGAAGGTGGTTTGAGTTTTTTGTTGGTGGTTTTTTGGTTTTTTTAACCACATTTTGGAGCTGAACTGTTAAGTAACACAACTTTTTGAACTGCTCAGCACAGAACTGAGTTGTGTTTTCTCTCCCTGGGAGCTGAGGGCTCTGTGCATGCCCTGGGTGGGGCTCTGTCCTGGCAGCAGGGATTGCACCACCCGGGGCACAGTGGCAGCATCCATCACACAAACCCCATGTTAAGCCATGTCTGAGTGTTCTCAGGAGGATAAAGGTAGGAGGAATGCATATTTAAAATACAGGAAGTTGTAAACTGCAGCTGCAAAGTGTGTTTGCTGTCAGTTTGAAGTGCACAAACGATGTTGCATGGCAAGGGAGGACGTGGGGTGGGGAAGGGTGACAGAGACTTCTTAAAAAAAAATAAAACAGTTAAGCAGTGACATCCTTTTTTCTAGGAAATACTGAAATTGTGTTTACATTAAAACCCTCTCTTGTTTCCTCTGCCCACCTATATTGTTTGCTCAGCATCTCTCCTGCCACCTCTTGGCATCTTCCTATGTGAGGTTCTTCAGCACAATCAGCAAATAGACAAATACACAAGCAGATGATGTCTCTACCTCTTGTGTGATTTAGTTCCTATATTTAGATTTTGTAATGTTTGGAACTCTTTTAGCTTTCAGCTATTTAAAACAGTATCTGAGATTGAAATACTTCAGTTGGAAATCTTTCTACTCCATTGCATATTCCAAACCTGGCCTTTGTGAGCAGAGGGGCTGCAGATGTCCTGCCCTCCTTCAGTGTCCTGTCACTGCTCAGGACACCAGGGCTGGATGGAGATGTCTTGGAATGCTCTGTAACTCCCTTTGTAAAATGAGTTGTGTTCTGTGTGTAGGTGTTAGAAGTGACACAATGTCAGTCTCCAAAGCTATAGAAGAGGCAAGAAATAAAGGGAAAATTCTGTGCCCAGAGGACACAGTTGCCATTTCCATCTTAATTCTTTGAAGAACAGAGATAATCACTTTTTCCTGGCTTATGTTACAGAATACCGTAGCAGATTTTTTTTTCCTAACAAAGAAGAGAGAAAAGTGTGTTTTATGAATTACTTTAAGAAACTCTTTGCAAGGAATAATTTTCTGCAAGTGGCACCAACCTCATTTCCTGGCCCTATTAGTGCAACAGTTGGAATACATGGGGTAGTAATTCCAGATAGCAACATCTATGGGCTTTGTGGAGGACAAGGCAGTCATACCCAAGCTTTGCCACCTGGTCTGTCTCTCAGCTGCCTTTCAAAATGTCAGAGTTTGCACATCATGAACATGTCACTGAAGGAAATCAGGACGTGGAGCTCCCTCCAGGTGTTTTGGAAGTGCCGAGCTCTGCTCCTTTGGACAGTGGCAGTGTCAGGGCAGCATGACTTGTCCTCACGTGGCTCAGGCTGGGGAGGGGCAGGTTCTCTGAGTGCTCCTGGTGCTTATACTGTTGGGACAAGTGACACCCCAACCAGAACCATCCCTGCCTTTCCCGGCCTCCTGTCCTGCTCCTGGGCTGGGATCACAGCAGGATGGAGTGGAGGAGATGCTGTTTGTTGCAGCAGGGGCCTGCTCTGAATGGAGAGATCTGTCTCTGTGTCTTGGGGGATTTCTGAAAAGGACATTGAGACAGTGCTAGTGTGTCCATACTGTGCAGTGTGGGTGACACTGGAGCTGCAGACTTTCATTGATTTTTGCTGACAGTCCTCTCTATTGGAAGCCTGGAGCAGAGGGTAGTGTCCCTAACATGCAGCACCTTTCTTGGCCTTATTTTCAGCAAGAGTAGAGTAAAAACTTCCATAGGGAATGTTATTTCTGGTATCAACTGACATTTGTAGCAGCAAGCCTCCTTTTCCTGTCCATGTGTTACTCACTCTCTGTATCACAGAGTTTGAAATCATTATCTCCTCTCTCTTAGTGGGATTCCCAGCTGTCAGCACATCACCCATCTCGTCTGTCATCCATCTGACAAGAACCACTGTCAATCTCCACGTATAATTTTCTGAAAAGAGAAATTGTAGCTGTGAATAAATTATCAAAATAGTGAATCTACTCAAAAAATGGAATTGCTTTATTTCACTGGACAAGCATCAACATTCCCATACATTCATTTGGGCCTCTCTATCTCTGGGATCTGTCTGTGTGGGAATGAGAGCACCTCCCATTGCCATGTGTTGATTCTCATGAGACCTGTCACTTGCATTGCTTAAAGGAGCACCAGTGGCCAAGTAGTTTAATCTCAAGATGCAAATTTCACTCTAAAAACCCTGAGAAGTTAATAAATAAATAGTTAGAATACTTGATACTTCTGTAATACTGGGTCTCAAGATAATTTACTTGTGCTAGTGATTTAAATCTTGGTCCAACTGGTATGGGGAAGCAGGGAGGAAGCACTGAGAGGGTCTGTGCAAAGGCAGAAATTAACCTGTCCTGCTTTTAACTGTAGCTTTCTCCTTTCAGATATGCCTTCCAATGCTGCTGGTATCTGAGCAGCTCAGTGTGTAACTATTTATTCTACAGTTCCTCCTGCTAGTACAAAAGTACAGCTAGGTTTGCACAAACCTGTCACATGCTGAAGGTGACTTCTGTCTGAAGAGCTTTGTAGAGCAGATCTGTGAATCTACAATAGGACAGAGAAAGTTCCTTGATTTAGCAGCTCAGTGTCTGGATTAGTGAAATCATTGGATTAGCAGCTGTTAGAGTCACTGTAAGTTAATGCTGCAGCAGAACTTGCTCTTCAGCACTCCGCTCTCTGTCAGGCCGTGTAACACGAGCCTAAGAGGCCCAGTCAGTGTGACCTAGAGGTGGTGTTTGGTCAGTTTGGGAGCAGTGCTTGTCTTGCAGGATGTGTGAGCAGCTCAGGTGGGTCAGGCCCCAGCAGTGCTCAGGATCATGCCAGGACACAGAGGATGCAGCACCAAGCACGGCAGCACAGCACAGAGATCTTGCAGTTAATGGCAGAATGGCAAAGTTCTGTGTGGTGAAGAGACTTGCTGAGGTTAATGTGCTGATGTGGGGAGGCAAAAGACAAACCAGAGCACGGGTTAAGGCTGGTTGGAACCGATGACAGGCATTTGGGGGCTCTGAGCGCCCTTTTGGGTGAGCAACATCTGCAATAGGCTGTGTTTGCCCTTAGCTGTGGGAACTGTGGGTTGAAGCAATCCAGCTCCATTCAGAGCACAGGCTCTCTGGCTAAATCCAAACTCATTCTGGTATCTTGTGCAAAATGATGTGATTCAGCAGCACAGGACCTTTAAACAACCAAATAACATATTGAGGCAAAACAAACATAGTGAGAAAGTTAAATATTTCAGGCAATCTAAAAATGTGGATCTTAAATACCATATTATGTATCCAGATAAAATTACCAGCCTTATTTTAGGTTTCTTTAATGTATTCTCGTCTGATTGTGGCTGACTGTAAAGTACTATTGGTCTAAAAAAAATGATTGTGAGTTGACAGTGGTTGCGCCTTTTGCCAGACTGGTTAATATTGTCAGATCCTGAGTCTGTTTTTCAGTGGACAGGTTTTAACTGGACTGTTGTGCTTTGAAACAAGTGAAGCAGAGACCTTGTTTGTCTCTGCTAGAACATGTGCCTCAACCTTCTAAATAAATGAACGTAAAGCAAACACACCTTACACAGCAAAACATATTTGGCTTGAGCTCTCTTAATTTGGCATATTTAACATGAACAATTGCTTCATTTATTTCACAGCATTCCTATTAAACCTGTGCAGATGAAGAACAGAGAGCAGCATCTACAGTAACATGTCCTCAGATTCTCTTTGATGTGCAGTGGTTCTGGCATTTTCCTACAGGTTTGCTCACTAATGCTTGTACCTTTCCATCAACCACTTCTAAGTTTCGTGTTTTCTCTTTTTTGTTGTTGTTGTTGTTTTTTCCCCAAGGAATTAGCTAAGAGGACTCCCTCTAAGCATCCTGATCACCCAGCTGTCCAGAATGCTCTGCAGGCCATGAAGACAGTCTGCACAAATATCAACGAGACCAAGAGACAGATGGAGAAACTGGAAGCCCTCGAACAGTTGCAGTCCCACATTGAAGGATGGGAGGTAGGATGCAGGATCAGCAAGCTCCCTGGAGGCTGGAGTTTAGTGACTCACACTGTATGCAGGGATTTCTGTTCCTTACGTGATGTGTAAATGCTCTTGAAGGCGTGGGCAGCACCACTGAGGAGTTTAGAATTTGGTGTTTATTTTGGGTGTGCAGGCTGCACACAATTTGTAGCAGAACAAATGGATTATGAAAGAAGGGTGTTAGGGCTAGAATGGACTGATGTTTCAAATGGTCAGATCTCCCTTGAAAGGCAAATAGATCTAGAAAATGAAATCAGGACTGGTCTAAATAACAGAAGGTTCTTTTTTCCGTTCCCATTATCCCTTAGTTTTTCTGGGAGCTTTGAAATTTATTTCACTTGGCTTCGTATGGACATTCTGTATAAAAGATAAAGGTTGGAATAGCAAGTATTGGATCGGTCTGTTTGTGTTTGCTCCAGTTCAGTTACTCATGGAGGTGTTTCCAGTGATGTGTTTATCAGTAGGTGGTTCTGTGTAGGTAGAAACATTTTCTACGGACGGGAGGAAAATGAGAGGGAGAAAACAACGAGAATGTGAAACCTGGGGGAAGAGGAGATCTGGAAAATTCAGTAGAAGTAGTGGGAAGTCAGGATGTTGTGCAGAGGATTGGCAGCTTCTCTTGTGATGATTTTGGCTGAGGCCTTGGGTCAGTGGAGCTGGAAGGCTCTGGGAGGTCACCATGGGGAGTCCGTGGTGTTAAACAGCCTCATGGAGAGAGGGGTGTTGGCCTTTAGGGAGGGTGATGTTCAGACTGTCAGGGCTGATCACTGCCAGCTGAGCACATTCTGTTAGGGGTCGTGTAAACTTCCTCATGTTTGGACTCCTGGGTGCTCTCCATGAGTCTCTTTTGGGTTGTTTTTTATTTTTCATGTATGTTTTAAACCTTGCTCGTTTTTTTTTCCCTGAAGGATGTTCTTGGCATCCAGCTAAAGACATGAGAACAACCCAGATATCCAGCTGTGTAATTTTTGGATATCAAGCTCAACAAGCAAAGTTGTACAATGTTCTATGTAGCAAAGACTTCCAGAAGCCAGTGAAACATTTCAGGTTCAGTGCAACCCCTGGGTCATCTAAACAAGAGGCATGTTTGAACTCTACAGCCTGAAACATGACTATGAAAGTATCCATGATGCCATAAATACAGTGATATCCAGACTTAGTAGTTTTTTGTTTGTTTGTTTGATTGTCTTTTTAGGGTTTAATTTATCTACAGAAATATTCTGGGGCTAAAAACCCTTTCAGATTTTTTTCTATAGAAATTTTTGTAACACAGACACACTCCGCTCAAAATTTATAAAAGGAAGTGTTTTTCCCTCCCAGTTAGCTGTGGAACATTTCTAAACTGTTCTAGTGGCATATTGAAAGGAAAACTTACTTTATACATCACAGATAGATGGTGGATATAATAATATAAATACCAGGTGGTATTTTTTTTGTAAATGTAAAGAAATTTGAAAAGAAAATTTGTAAAGAAGTTTGAAACTGATTGACAGTGTCCAGTCTTCATAGTGCAGGGGTCTTACCAATCAGGGCTCTAGAACAAAGGGCTGTGTTTATAAATAACTGGTTTTAGTGCTTTCAGATACGTTTCACGGTTTATTCCTAATGAGAAGGGTTCCTAGTTTCTATTTTGGAAAGCCGCAATTATGAATTAAATAATTTTTTTCGAATAACAATACAGTGCTGTAAGTCACAGAGCTGACTGTAGGAGGAAGTCTATAATGCAAATCACTGCCTATTTTTAGTTTATGTGATGGCAGTCTCTCCTGTGAAACGGAACGTTTCCCTTTTCTGTTAGCACGGATATGGATTCTGAAGCACTGGTGTGTATGGTTATATACCATATAAACTTTGCAACAAGGCCTGCAGCTTCCAGCTTTTTCAGTCCAAGGATCTAAACTGTCAAAAAGAAATGAAGATCAGCTTACTTAGGATCGAGTATTCTACAGATATAAGACACATACCCTGAGTGGGGAGTGTGCCAGCAACCCAGCGAGAAGGTTGGTGTCACCTTGTGCTTGGGAACAGGTCCCACCTTGTCTGGTGTGTCTCTTTAACCAGCAGCTTCACTGGTTTCTGTGCCTTTGCACTTCCTTTCACCTGTTCCAGCAGACCATCCCTGCTCTGCTCATCATCCTGTTGATGTCAGAGCCACCCTCAGTGTTCCCAGCATGGAGAGCAGCATCGTTTCCCTCCTGCAGCGTCTCCTGGTGCTCCAGAGACAGCTGTGACTTCACCAAGAGCAGTGGTTGTTCTTCAGAGCCATTTCCCCAGTTCAACACTTCTTCCCCACGGATCTGTGTCTCTCTTGAGCACAACCATCCTGTCAGTGTCCTGGCATCACCCTGGGAGCTCTTTGTGGGACACTCTGCAATGAGGGCACGTGGCAAAGTGAGCCCAGGCTGGGACGCCACCGAAGGCCTGCAGCTTGGTCAGAGGTGTGCTCATCACAGTGGGCTCAGATGCATCCCTTTGCAGTCCACAGAATCCTTGTAGCTCTGTGTTATGGATTAGCTTCAGCCAGGTCAGTTTGATTCTGGTTAATCCTTCTGGGAAACAAAGATTAGTTTCAAAAAAGGGAAAAGAAAAGTAGAGGATGCGTTAGAAGACCAATTTTTGTGTGCAGTGTTTTTGTTTGCTTAGTAAAAACCAAGTAAATATGCCATTTCTTTTAGATATTAATATTTCTGTGGACAGAGCTCCTCCCTGTAGCAAGTTACTTTTACTGAATAATTGCTACATATC